>NC_062967.1:8726551-9026551 GCF_023119035.1 Salvia hispanica | reverse complement strand
CAAAAATTCAAAATTTAATACCAAAATCCAAACTAAAATCAAAAAATCTAATTCTCAATAGGATAAGAAAAATTCAAAACACATACTCCCTCCGTCCCAAGATAAGTGACCTACTTCTTTTGGGCACGGGATTTAAGGAATGATATTTAAATAAGTTAAAGTGGAGAGAGTAAAGTATGAGAGAGGGAAAAATAGAGGAGAGAAGAGAGAATAAAGTAGGTGGAGAATAAAGTAAGAGAGATGACTTTTTACTAAAAATGGAAATAGGTCACTTATAGTGGGACACCCCAAAAAGGAATAAAAGTCACTTATCTTGGGACGGAGGGAGTATTTTATATTCATTATTTTTATAATAATAATATATTTATTATAAAAAATATGCGTATATAAATATATTTTTAATTTCATGTTATTTCAGATTTAAAATATTCGATCCTAGTAAACATTAGAAATTCTTAAGAAAGTTGATCCAGTCAGAACCAAAAAATCCGAACTAATTTAATCATCGGTTTGGTCACATACTCACATTGAATTTTCTGACGACATGAGCTGATGACAACATATATTTTGTTGACTTACATATAACTTAGATAGAATTAAGTTTTTATCCTTGAGTAACTATGAAAGTAATAAATTATTCAGCTTTAATTATGATAAAAAAAAAATAATAAATTACTATTTGCTAATGAATTTGGGGAATTTATTTAGCAAAGTACATATTATTATTTGATGAGTTTCATCAATTATAATTATAAAAATATTTTTTGCCTCCTTTTATCTTTTTATATAATTGTAAATTTGTAATTAGCATTTAGCAATGTACAGGATAATGTGCTCGGACCACCGTGACGAAACTTAATTATCCATATGATGTCCATGACTTATAAAATAATTTAAGTTTCTCAATTCAAAAGCACAATCATAGCTATCGGTAGGTCGTTATGGTTTTGTCTAAAGACAAAAAATAATTTAAAAAAAGTATATAATATTGTTTTATTGGAAAATAAAAATTTCTTCTGAGGTATGAAAATCCAATCATCAGTTTTCACTATTACCCCCCCGATTATATATATATATATACAGTCACTTAAATTGAAAGAACTCATTATATAATAGATATTAGAATTTATTAACAGTGATTGTCCCTTTATTATTATACCATTTGTTGACTACGTTGATACAAGTCAGAGTATTAATAATCAAATACAAACACATTTGATAATCGTTGTTTACATAAATGGACAGCTAATCGCATGTATATTGGTATTAGTTTTATACAATGTCGCACCGAATCAATTAATTAAATGAATAAAAGTAATTTACTAAATGCTAATTTACATTAGTTTAAAATTTCAAAATCGCAAGTAAAATCCATTTTGGATCCAATTAACTAAATTACTACTCTTGAATTTCATCAACCTTCATAGCAAATTAATTATTAGAAAACATTTATGGATAGAGTGAAAATCAGTTGACAGCCTGTGTTTATTATATATGTGGTTCGGTTATGCCCCATTTTCTTAGTGAAGTTAGGCTCATATCCTACACATAAAGTGATAAATAAAGCTATATATTTTTAAATATTATCTATAGTATTATGTATGAAACATATACTCTCCTTCTAGAACCCCATGTTGATGAACACATGACTTGTATATTTATTTATATAAAAGCTATTTGAATTTGCACTATATATAATAAGCACTCGAAAAAGTAAATATATATTCCGTTATTAAACATTTGCAACCATTCGAATCCACAATAACTAAGCTAAAAAACACCATTGCTCTAACACAAGAAAATGACACTTATTTATAGTACTAATAAATTATAAATTGTTACAATTATACAAGAAATGCAATTTTTCCGCAATGTATCCCCAATTTCTAATCAATAAAGGATCACGTGATCAATACTGTAACTTTACTTACCAAATAAACAATAAACAAAAATAAGTATCATATCCATAGCTCAAAGGATCGGTCACAGACCATTATTATACGATGGCAATGGCGACTGCGACGGTGAAGGCGAAGGCGGGAAGGTTGGAAAAGGATCCAACGAGTTATTAGCAAAGCTGAAAATAGATAAAACAATGAGTTAGTGATAATTAGTGATCAACAAGTGGGCTTGGATGTAGCAAAAAAGGAGTGGCATTAGACCTGATAGGAGAAAACAAACTGAAGGATCCATTAACTGGAATTGGGCCTGTCAGTTTGTTATTTGAGAGATCACTGCACATAATTAATTAAACATGAATATGAATAAGATTAGTAATAGTAATAATTAGGTCATGTAAATGAATAAAATAAAATAAAATAATAGTATTATTAAAATGGAATTAAGAAAGAGATAAGGAAGAAGATCGTACAGGACTTGAAGAGTGGTGATGGTGGTGAGGGACGTGGGAATGTGTCCACTTAAATAGTTATTATTGAGCCTCCTGCATATTAGTAAGTAATTAATGTGCTACATTTTTCATAACCAAACACATGGTAGATTTTACAGTGTTTTTTTTCACATGTTATCATATATTCAGATTGATGAAGCAAATAAATAATGGATCCGAGGACATGATTACAGTACTAGATACGATTTCATTAATTGAAACATAAATAAATTCAGACGCGTCTCTCCTATTCTCTGATTCAATATGGCATGTAGAGTAGCCATGTCAAGTGGATCGTTCCAAACACATTACATTTGTGTGGGTTAGTACAATCTCATTCATTTAACAATCAACACTAAAAATTGAACTTCTCTCCTATCATTTGATTCAACATGTCATATAGAGTAGCTTCATCTTGTCAAGTGGGTCGATCCGGCCCGACCTGACATTGCAGGAAATACGAACGGACTTGAGTCGGGTTTTAATTGGGCCTTTTTAAAAAATCCATAAGCAATTCATGCCCAAGATCATTATCCCCCAGCCCAACCTGGATTAGGATACAACTACCTAAATAAGGCCCACAAGGATTAATTTGACATTTTTTATACCCTTAATTTTAATTAATTCTATACACTTGAAAAATTTTAACAAAAATTATCCCTTCTTTCAATTTAAAAACCTAAAAAACAAATGAAATAAATTAAACTTAATTCGACCCATTTATCAAATATGCTTAGGCTAGGCTGTGAGATGCAGAAGTCAGGTCCATTTCAATCATGAGCGTGAGCTTGAGCCTGAGCTGAGCTGAGCCAAGTTAAGCTAGCCTCATTGGACCGGCCCAACTCATTCAAGAACTCTAATTAACTGAAAGCTAGCATATAAATACAAGTATATATCCTATAAGAAGAAAATAAATTCTTCCACCTTTAACTTAAAACCACAAGATTATTGGGGTGAATTAATTAAGATGAGAGACACATACAAGAAACGTAGTCTTTGAAGGTTGCCCAGCTTGTCCGGGATGGAACCAGAAAGCCTGTTGTAATATAAATCCAAACTCACCAACTCTTTCAGCTTTCCAATCTCCCTCGGGATTGCTCCACTTATCCTATTGTTGAATAGTTCCCTGCATCCCAATTAAGAGCGACAAAATGAGTTATCTACCCTACCAAACAGACCATATATAGTGAAGTACTATATATTGCTTACAAGTACTGCAAACTTCGTAGCTGGCCAAGCTGCGGAACTAGTCGACCGGACAAACTCGCATCCCCAAGATCACTGCACATTACACAACCAAATTAATTATGCATCAATTCATCATCAAATAATGACATTAATTTGCAACTTAATTAATCTTTGATGAGAACTTACATTCTTACGACTCGATTTTTAGCATTGCAAGTAACGTGAAACCAAGTGCAAGGATTAACAAGGGTGACATCCCAACTCTCAAGAACATTGTATGGATCCACCAAATTAGCCTTGAACACTTTCAACACTTCCACTGCAACAATTAATTATACTATGTATATATCAAATTTTTTTTTGCTAATTTTGGAATCATATCAATACAACATTTATTTTGTAGCAACTGACCTTCGTCGTTGGCCGACGCCTGAGAAAGTGTTGCAAGTGCAAGAAATAAGCAGAGAAGAGATGTGGCCATTGAATCAAGAATCATGTACTACAGGAAATGACTTCAAAGTAGGGTTATTTATGGTGGGATTTAATTTTTTTGGACCATCAAGATGATTGACCAAAATATAATTATGTTTACCAGTAGTTTTGGGAATCTTTAAAAAAATATCATGTTGTCGGTGTCAATAGTTACAGCCAGTGTTGAATGTTGACCAGAAGAAATTTTGGTTTAATTATAAAGATATGAAAGTTGTGAAAGCTGTGTGTCAGAAGAAAGTAAATGCATGGAAGAAAAGGTTTCGTATTTTTATTTGATTTTATTATTATGTTATTTATTGACTCAGTAAATTAGTTTGTGTTCAACGTTCGGGGATTAAAATTAGCAGCCTACTATTATAGCATAGAATTAATGATTAGTCAAAAGTAAATAACCATTAGAAAGTTGATTTTATTCAATTTTTCTTATAGTAGAAAGTAAGAGAACGAAGGTTGCTGCAGAGTTTACCAATCCTGAGACTAAGAGGGAGTTTGAAAATAAAATACTACTAATCCTAGAAGTGAAGGCTTAGTAACAATTAATTAATGTATTTTCCGATCAAAAATCGCACCCCACAAAAACAAGAACAATTGCACCAGTTTGAATAAAAATTAAATTTAGGCCGAGAGGAATACTTGTTTATTCTGTATGATTAGAGCATACTTTGACTGCCCTTAATGAAGTCTCATGTACAGCTCTTTTTTGTTATGTTGACATGATTCTGTGTAATGTGGTGTTAGGAGTCAATACAATTGGTGCTTGAGAAACTTTGAAATGGAACCATGCTCTGATTCTTGCAGTGGTGCTCGTCGGTCAGGGTTCAGGTGTCCTTGAACTTATGGTGGTGCACTGCAGAGGTTCCATATAGCCGATTGCAGGCATGCCTAGACTAGCAGCTACATATGGTTGGAACCTACACATGCTCCAACCATGGGTGATATGGAACCTGTGTAATGTGATATGGCTGGCATACAAAGCGAAGCTCCTTTGGTCATCGAAGATCATAGGCCTGAGATGGATTGAGAATACAAACACCAGAGAGGAAAGCAAACATACCAATCAACTGCTTTTTCGTAACCATTTCTGATGCCCACACATGGCATAGCAGGGTGATTGGAACAAAAGTTCCTTGATATGCAGCTGTCTGCAAATACGCGCCATTTTATTCTCCCACCTTTGAAACTCTGTTGCTTCTGCTATGGTGGATGGATTTTACTTCACAAGCTTCTATGCAGTTAGCCAGACGGTCCTTTTGCCAGGGGTTCCACTTGATCTAAAGATTTGTGGCGGGCTGCCAATCTCCATCAGCCCACATCTCAGTATCATGCTTCAGCGTACATGCTTCCACCACATTTTCCTACAAAGATCTATCCGTGTCCTTCGTACTTAATCATTTTGCCACTTCTCGTACCACCGTACTTCAAGACCACAGATTTCTTATATTCCAATCCCATTAGCCGTGTAAGAATCATAAAATCTTCTGTTGAATAAAATGGAGGTTTCATAAAATGTTTTGTTCAATCCTGTTTTTTTAACTGTTATATATTTCCTCACAAATATACTAACTCAAATTTCATTTATCTTTGATAGCTTAACATTGTTTCTGTGTGAACGATTCGGTTCTCGGAAACTTACTCAAACTATATTTATAAACACAAACACATTTTGCGATAAATGTCGCAATATAGTATGAAAATTAAAATGAAATATATTTAATTATGGAAAATATTTCATGAAAACTCAACAAATTAAAATTATATTTATTGAATTTAATTTGGTGTTCTGATCCAATATGGTATGAAAATTAAAATGTCGTGCTTAAAACTCAATAAAACGAAGAAACAAATGGGATTGAAGCATATTTCTTTTTTTATTCTATTACCTATTAACTAGTTAAAAAGCAAAACTAGCATGGCTCCAGCCTCCATGCCTCCATGACTCCATCTAACCCAAGCCACTCATTCTCCTATAATATATGTAAACAGTAAATATACTTATATTAAAGTTTATTTAAAAAAAAATTGTCACTAATTACAGAAACAATTTGTATTATTCACAGAATATTATAATTTTTGTCAAAATTAAGTGTTATCGTTAATGAAAATGGTTGCCGAGACACTTAGTTTTGGGCCCAAAGGCGATCTTTATAGACAGATTTGTTCGTCAAGTAGTCCAGAAGTAGCACGTGCAGGGGATGGCCTGAACTCATCATTGACTTCAAAGTTGCTTATAGTGCGTGTGTATGTGACATGGCCTCATGAGATTTGGAAAGAAAATCATATATTTGTATGGTTTTATAAGTTGTGAGTAATAGCAAGAAAATCCCATTTCAAGAAGTGATCTTGTGGGAGAATTACGAAGAAAATTTTGAACCACCTTTTTGTGATATTTATACAATAAAAAAGATATTTACATTTTTAGCTAGGAATAGGAACGGAAATATGTAAGTAAATAAAGAAAAACAATAAATAGTAAGAATATATATTGAGCAATGATGATGCCTGCATAACATAAAACGTGGTCTATCACATTTTGTTTTCTTTTTTTCTAAGGGCATTATTGAATTTATTACAAAATTATATAATGTGCTGAGGTGTCAGTCTAACGATATATATGGAGTATAATGCAATACCGATAATATCAATTTATTAATGAAAAATTTTGGCTGTAAAGAAAAAAAAATGGTGCGGTGTGTTTTGATTTTTGAGATTTGGGAGTGGGCCTATATAATATTCCGGTAAAGATATGATGATTCCACGGCCCAACTAGTATATGCCATGTAATATTTTTATTATTTATTATTACTATTACTCTGCGTACATATGTTAATTTTTTGAATGGTTCTATTAGTGTGTTTAATGAAAACATGAGTGATCAATTGTATACTCCTCAAGTTGCAAATGATCGTAAGCCAGAAATCGGAATGAAGTTTGCATCAATAGATGATGCGTTTGCATTCTACAATCAGTATGCACGTGAAGCAGGTTTTAGCGCAAGATACAGCAATAGTAAAAAGAACAAGGTGACAAATGAGGTTGTTTGGAAACAATTTGTTTGCTTTAAAGCGGGTCAGACTGATAAAGTTCATTCAGTGAAAAGAGCATTGAGTGGTGACCCGATTAAGACAAGAACTCGTGGTAAAGTTAGAACTGATTGTAAGGCAAAGATGTCTATTATCAAGCAACAAACTGGATCTGATTGGAGTGTAAGTGTTTTCACAGAAGGTCATAATCATGGACTTTCTACACCTTCAAAGGTGCATTTGCTTCGGTCACACCGTAGTGTTTCTGCTGTGAAGAAAGTGTTGACTCAAAAATTTTCAAAAGCTAATATACCTACTTGTCACCAATTGCAACTATTAGAGATAGAGTGCGGTGGGCCGGAAAATGTAGGTTGCACAGAAAGAGATATTAGAAACTTTGAGAGAGATTTAAGGGATGAACAAAAGGGTATTGATGCAGAAACTGTGATAGAATTCTTTACCTCCGAGAAAGAGAAGGATTCAACATTTTTCTTTGACTATGAGACAGATTTAGGTAACATGTTTAAACGATGTTTTTGGGCAGATTCTAGATCAAGGATGGCGTATGGTGTATTTGGTGATGTGGTTGTGTTTGATTCCACTTATAACACCAATAAGTATGGAATGATTTTTACACCTTTCGTAGGGGTTAATCATCATCATCAAACAATAGTTTTTGGATGCGGATTTTTAAGTGATGAGAAGACTGATTCATATATATTTGGCTGCTTAACAAGTTTTTAGAAGCGATGCCTACAGATCTCCAATAGCAATTATCACCGATCAAGATCCTGCTATGACGAAAGCAATTGCACAAGTTTTTCCAAAAACAGTGCATCGCTATTGCTTGTGGCATATATTGAACAAATTCTCATAAAATATTTCTCCGGTGGCTTTCAGAGATCATTATCAGAGCATAAAGAATGTTATAAAAAATTCTACATCTCCGGAGGAATTTGAGCAAAGTTGGGTTGAGGTGATTAAACATGCTAATTTGGAGCAAAATAGTTGGATATTGTTGATGTATGAACTACGACATAAGTGGATTCCAGCATATTTTAGTCATGTATTTTTTGCTGGCATGTCAAGTAGTCAGAGATCTGAGAGTTCGCATTCGTTTTTCAAAAAATATGTCTCTAACAAGAACTCATTGATGGATTTTATCACACGATTTAATCGAGCATTGAGACGCCAAAGACACAATGAGTTAGTTGCGGATCATATTGACATGAATGAGCATCCCAAAATCAAAACAAATTGGCCGATGGAGACTCAAATGGTTAAAGTGTATATGAAAAAGAAATGGATGGAGTTTCAAGAAGAAATGAGTCTAAGCCATGGTTATTCTGTGCAACCTGCCTCGACAAGAGAAGAATCAGATGATATTGTGATTTACAATGTGATGAGTTTTCAAAGTTGTTCGTCTTCGAAGCCGAGGCTACTTGTGCATGATTTACAGAGAGATCATATATCATGTAACTGTGGAAAATTCGAGTTTGATGGTATTCCATGTAGACACATGCTAGCTTTTTTCCGCATTAGCCAAATATTTGAACTACCTAACAGATACATACTTAAGAGATGGACACGAGAAGCAAAGGTTGGTGTTGTATATACAATGGATGATGAAAACGCCAATGATGATCCAACAAAATGATGATCCAACAAACTTTTTGGTATCACGACGCTCCAAGTTATCTTACAAGGCTTCAATATTGATTGATGATGCATCTTTAACTAATGAGGGGACAAAGTTTTTGGATGAACAACTTGATTATCTACATGGTAAGATCAAAGAGATGAGTAGTAGTCCAAATACTGCATACGGAAGTCAAAAAGGGGAAAGATCAAATAAATCAAGAAAGATAGGCGATCCTTCCGGAATAAGAACAAAAGGATGCGGTAAGCGAATGCTATCATCAAAAGAAAAGTCAATTTTGAAGCCTAGGGCTTGTCATGGATGTGGGCTTCGTGGAGTATCACATGACAAACGTAACTGCCCAAATTTGCATGACGGGTATGTGAATTGTTGAGTTTTATGTTTTTATGAATTATACAGTTGTTTTTATTTCACTTCATTATTTTTACTCTTATATTTAAATTTCAGATCAGTTGCATATAATCACCATAACAACAATGAATATGCAGAAAAAGATTGATGTCTGTAGTTGGTGAAAATATTTTTTATGTCGTTTTTGTAGTGGAATTTTTTGGCATGGTGTAGTTGAATTTCTATGTACCTTACCATCATAGTATTAGATTTTTTAAGTACTATTTTTGCTGTGTTTTGGTTTTTGTTGTGGTTAAATTTCTAGATACACGACATTATGAACCATAATATTAGTTTGTGGAGTAGTTTTTTTTGTTTTGCTATATTTCTAGATACACGACATTATGAACCATATTATTGGTTTGTGGAGTAGTTCTTTTGGTTTGCTATAGTGAATTAGATTGCACTTGACAGTAGCTCTAAAAACTGGCAGGTGATGTTACATATGCAGTCTTGATAAATATAAACTAGAGGAAGCATAACTTTTTCCCATTCCTACAACCCAATAGCATTTAGAACTCCTATCAACTTGTGTTTTTTACGTTTTGTTTATACAAATTGACGTTGGAAAAAATTACAAAAAGAGAAGCAAGTTTTTGGAATAAATATCTCGAGACTTGTTAGAATAATGAAGAAAAAAACACACAGAAGAAATAAATTTATTATACAAATAATAGCGGGTGTTTGTTGGAGATGAAAAAAAACATAGAGCATATTTATAATTAAAGAAATTTAGTGGGATTTACAGATGTAAATATAATAAAATATAGTGGAGTAGTAAAAGATATGGATTAAATTGACAAAGCGAGTAGCTGTCAATTTGCAAAACGAAAATTGCTATTAAAAAGCAATGTGGCTGATGTCACAATCGCTTAAAATAAGTGTGCAGTGGGGGAGAGGATCCCCTGCTGTGTTAAAAAACACAGCAGGGAGTGCTGTGGTTAAAACGCAGCCTATCTATACATGAAACGCAGCAAAATTTTAGAGAGAGAGATTGCAATTTCGGTTGTTATTAAACATACCCACTCCTCTTTCTCTGGTTATTTATTTTACCCTATTTCTTTGATTAATTAATTTCTAATGAGGCCAGGTCATGTTTACATTGTTACTTATATCATGCACGGCTTTTTATTTTATACTCTATTAGTCTATTTTATAAACATGAATAAATTATTTATTAAATCCTACATACAAACATTAGCTGTAAGTTTTGTTATTGATGCATCAACACACAAACATAGCGTTAAATTAATTTAATTACTGATATCAATTAATTAGTCTGACAACTTAATTCTTTATTTGTATTCATTATTGGTACATCTAGATATATACCGGATATAATAAATTATTTGTACATTTTCTAGACTTTGAATATTTCTGAATAAAAGTTGTTTGAAAAATAAAATATAAATAAAAATAGAATAAATGATACTTTCTTTGTTCTATTGTCACATTTTACTGTTTTCATCTGTCCCACAAAGTTTATCCCACTTGGAATCTTACCAAAAATAGACATTAAATACACTCTCAATCTCCTCAATGTGGGACCATTATTCTACTACACACCTTTATTTAATTCAAAGTTAAACAATTTCTTAAAACTCATGTCGGATCAAATTGGGACAAATTTTGGAGGATGGAGGGAGTACAATTCATAAAATTTAGAAATAATTTATTATATGATCGACATTTATAAGTGTTACTACTATTATTTATAAGTTTAATTGATGTTTATAATATATGTTTATTTAAATTAAAGAAATATTGGAAAATAAAAAAATTGCACGCTGCTTTTAATAAATTGTGAAAAATGAATATGATCCACTTGAAAATTAGTTAATAGAATGAAGTTAATGGTATTAATATTAATCTGTGTAATGCTTTCAATATGAATGTAAAATTAACCTGGCGCCATCAGAAATTAATTAATCAAAGAAATAAGGTAACCAAAGAAAGAGAAGTGGGTGTATTTAATAATAACTGAAATTGCAATCTCTCGCTCTCAAATTTTGCTGCGTTTCATGTGTAGATAGGCTACGTTTTAACCACAGCACTCCCTGTTGTGTTTTTTAACACAGCAGGGGATCCTTTCCCGTGCAGCAGATCATCTCTCTGCTAATATATATCACTTCAATTATAAATTAATAAAGTGATATACTAGCTACTCTAAGAGAAAATATAATCATATGGATTTTAAAATATAAAAAATGTACAAAATTAATAAGATTAAGATTATGGATGTGTAAATTGATTTTGTAGGAAATACAAGTTGGATGAGATATAGTTTGTGGCAATGTTTTAAAAATGGGACCTGGTTTAACATATAGTAATACTTATATTTTTATAATCTATAGTTAAGAAAACAATAACATATAGTATTATACGTACACACACAAAAAAAAATAAAAAAATAGTTACTAATAATAATAAAAAAAAAAACAGCAGTGAATGTAATTAACTTCCTTTGTTCTTGTAAGTTAGTAGTACTACAAAGTCAGTTATACAAGTCAGCATAGAGAGCCATCTTCCTGAAATATGCAGCAATAAGCAGATACAGCTGAACCTCTCTTTGAATGTGTCTCAACGGTTTATGGATGATCTTCGTAGAAACTCGGGTGCTAAACTCGAGAAGGCCGAGCTGCTATCACCTGATAACAAGCAAGGGGAGTTGTACTCCACAACCTTACCTGCAAGAAAGTGAAACAAGGGTAGTATGTTTAGTAATATTTGTTGTATACCTCTAGTGAGGTCACATTCAAATTAGAGTGTTGCATGTACTTTTTTTTTTTTTATCAAAAACGACTATAGAACTGCACGACTATAAAACCGCACGACTATAAAATCGCACGGTTCTATTGAAATCATATCTAGAGTTTATGTGGCTCAAGCATATCTTATAGTAATATTTTGATACTTTCTTTTGTGTTAGTATATTAGGATTTATGTTTACATATGTTTTATTTTTAAATTATTTAAATACTACATTTAAATGTATTTTAATTTGAGAATTAGTTAATATGAAAAATTTAGTGAATAATTAAAAATAAATTATTTTGACAAATAATAAGAATATTTTTCTTACAATCATTATAACTATATATATAAGGGTGTAATAAAATACTAACTAATTTAATGTAGGCTACTTGCTGACAAATCAAGTCACTGTATAGACTCATGTCGGTCTACTACTAGGTGATTTTCTTTCGCTAGTTAGTTATACAATTGTGCAAAGAGCCACTTTCTTTAGATTTGCTTCTTACAACAAGAAGCAGAACATTGCTGGCCTCACATGCATGTAGTCTTCTGTTATCGACGATCTTCTTAGGAACGCAATTGCTGAACTCGAGAAGGCCGAGCAACGGAAATTCACCTCGCCAGCACCGGGAGGCACACGCCGGCTGCTCCAGCCGCTAAAATAGACGCCAGCACCAACAGCCTGTACTTCAGCACCATCGTCTTGTCCCGATCCGCCTCCTCGGCCTCGCACGTGCACTCGGCGAGGGCCATCGCCGGAAACAACACCATGGCGGCCACGAATTGAAGAGAAAGAGTCGATTTCCAAGTCATTGCAGAGGAAAAGGCTAAGAGAGATTGTGGATTTGAATTGAAATGGAATTACTCAAGCATAAAAAGAGATTGTCAACATTGAGTAAGCAACAAAAGCCAAGTCCAAGACTAATGCATTTATTAAAGCGTGCATATCAATATTTGGAAATTGATATAAACGTTTACTGAGTACATAGGACTACTTTTTTTTTTGTTTTTGTTTATAATTAAAGGACTACTAATATTCATTTGATCAAATAACAATTAACTCAACTTAATGACTGTTCTTGGACTCAAATTAGAGAGTCACAACACCTAATTAAAATTAAAATTACTTATTACTCTAGCATTATTAACTTTGTACTAGTAAAATGTGATGGATCTGGATAATTAATTGTTACTCCATATTTCATTTCAAATTCTACCCTCCAATTAAAATTTTAGAGGACAATTGTCAGAAAGAAAGCAGAAGGGGAAATAACTTCTGGGGTGTGGGTTCAGTGTGATAATGATAACATGCAATTTTAAGTTTTTTATTCCATAACCAAATTTAGTAAGTATGCCTATAATGGCCAAAAGACAAGGGGAAAAAGCAAAGAGTTGTCCTCATTAATTGCACTTCTGTTTTGATGATAACATGCAATTTAACTTCCCTCTCCCGCTCTCTATCATTTAATAAGTTGTACCAATAGCTTAACAGCTATAATTAATGGTCTTATAATACTCACACATTTGCATTAATTTACTGTTGAGAATTGGAGAAATTTAAAATACTGGCATTAATTTACTGTTGAGAATTGGTG
Organism: Salvia hispanica; assembly: GCF_023119035.1. Taxonomy (NCBI): domain Eukaryota; kingdom Viridiplantae; phylum Streptophyta; class Magnoliopsida; order Lamiales; family Lamiaceae; genus Salvia; species Salvia hispanica. Next base: position 9,013,063 of record NC_062967.1, on the reverse strand, counting down.
ATATTTATTCTTCAATACAACATTTATTTTGTAGTGACTTACCTTCATTTTTGGCCGACGCCTGAGAAAGTGTTGCAAGTGCAAGAAATAAGCAGAGAAGAGATGTGGCATTGAATCAAGAATCATGTACTACAAGAAATTACTTCAAAGTAGGGTTATTTATGCTGGGATTTAATTTTTTTGGACCATCATGATGATTGACCAAAATATAATTATGTTTACCAGTAGTTTTGGGAATCTTTAAAAAAATATCATGTTGTCGGTGTCAATAGTTACAGCTAGTGTTGAATGTTGACCATTCTTCATCACTTTGATCATGTCAAAGATCAAATTTTTTTTTAAAATTTTATTTTGAGGCTATATATAAACAAGAAGGAATTTTGGTTTGTAAAGATATGAAAGTTGAGAAAGCTGTGTGTTGGGAATTATTGTTAGAAGAAACTAAATGCATAGAAGAAAAGGTTGCGAATTATTTTTATTTGATTTTATCATTTTCTTATTTATTGACTCAGTAAATTAGTTTGTGTTCAACGTTCGGGGATTAAATAAACCATTAGGAAAGTTGATTTTATTCAATTTTTCTTAGAGTTTACCAAATTTTATCCAATCCTGAGACTAAGAGGGAATTTCAAAATAAAATACTACTAATCCTAGAAGTGAAGGCTTAGTAACAATTAATTAATCGCACCCCACAAAAACAATTTAACCAGTTTAATTTGATGCAAGTCATATAAAAATTAAATTTAGGTTGAGAGGAATACTTGTTTATTCTATATGATTTGTGCACACCGGATACATGGCCGCTTCCTTGATGAACAAACATTGTCGAAAACTTAGTGATTAAACTATAACCTAATCAAAATTAAATACTAGTAATATTTATTCAATTAATCATTCAGATCAAATATTTACTTTTTAAAATAATAAAAAATATAATTTTTATTTTAAGTATTAGAAATTCGTGTTCTTAAATTCTTATAAAGGTAAAAAACTATAGAGAATAAGAAAAGTAAAGAGAAACTATAAGCATCAATAATGCCAGCTGTTAATCAATAGATATAGTAAGTACTCCTACTCTATAGTGATTCAGTTCCAATATTTTATCTATTTATGCATGCAATTATTGGTGTTGTTTGAGGTTTTTTATGAATTCCTTCATTGTGAGAAGGGAAACTGCAGAGGTGCCACCAATTCCTCCATCAGAATCTGCAGATGAGGTATTCTTTTGCCCTCAATCTAAACTAATTGATACTACTTTAAAATGAAATAATTAGTGGTTGTGATTTTGATTTTGATTTTGATTTTGGAGAGAGGATGGAAACTATCAAACTTTATGCATAACTTTGACTGCCCTTAATGAATTCTGATCATGTATACTGTTGTTAAGTTTGTGTGAGTTGTACAGCTCTTTTTTTGTTATGTTGACATGATAATAATTAGTTTTATTCTGTGTAATGTGGTGTTAGGAGTCAATACAATTGGTGCTTGAGAAACTTTGAAATGGAACCATGCTCTGATTCTTGCAGTGGTGAGAACTTTGGTGCTCGTCGGTCAGGGTTCAGGTGTCCTTGAACTTATGCTTGATATGGTCTTATATATTATTTGTATTTATTGTGCAGATGAGAGGGATGATGTATCACAAGTTGATTCTCATAAGTTCAGAACATTATTTGAAGAACTAGATAGCTTGCATCACCTTCGTAAAGTTGGCAAGTACTTATAATTGCATATTTTGTATCGAACAACAAACATTTTGTCCAATCCACATGTAAATCACTCATACTGCAACATTCTTAAATTTCAAGTAGGAGTATAATGTATTGCATGATTCTGTTAAATCAGGATAGAATGAATGTTAATTATATTTTTATCTCATTTGACTCAGATGCTATTCCATAGGGCATTTACTCTTTTTTCAAATAGCAAAGCTTGGAGGTTTTGAGCTTAGAGTTCTAAGTGAAGATTTTAGCTGTAAAGGTGAATCTCTTTTCCTTTTATTTTGGTTTATCTTTGACCATGATTGACTAATTTATTTAGAAGCATGACTTAGGATGCAAGAAATTGGTGGTCTAGGCTTGGGGTGGGGCTTTGTCGGCTCCACCGACTTGTTGTTGAGAAGAAGTGACAATGATAATGTTCATTTTGTGTTATGGTTATGCTGAGTAAACTTGCTCAACTAGGAATTACAATAATGAGTGGATGTATAGACGTTTACTTCCCGATGGTACTTTAAATCTAGAATATATAGAAGGGCTTGACAGTTCATCAAGTTTGCAGATAGTATACCAGCATATATGGGCATAGACAAAATAACTGTATCCATGTAAAAAATGTGACAACAAAAGCTACAGAGATATGAACAAGTTCAAGTTCCTGGTTGAAATGAGGTGTCCACGTAAAAAATGTGGGCAGCAAACAGGTTTGATGTACTTATTGTGTTTGCTTTTGATGTCCCTTACTAGTTGTTTGATCAGTTTTTGTCTCCTCTTTACTGTACCTACTTATCTTTATTTCTCATGTCAGCAATCTAAGTGCAGTACTATATTAAGTACCGTAGCATGGATATAAACAAATTAAAGCTTTTCAGATCTTAATTGCTGTTGGTCCCCCAAATTTGATTAAAATTACAAACATGACTTAATCCATTATGTATATTCTTACCAGAGAGTACATATTATTGCTTTTGTGTCTTATGGTCTCCATAGGGGATTTAATAAGAAGCATTTATCATGCTGCCTAACGTTTAATGTTTATGAACGTGTGACATGATATATTTGAAAATTGATATAAACGTGTACTTTTTTAAGGGACTAATATTCATTGATCAATGAACATTATGTTCATTGATCAATGAATATTAAAAACTTAAAAAAGTAAACGTTTATATCAATTTCCAAATATTGATATGCACGCTTTAAATAATGCATCAATCTTGGACTTGGCTGATTTTGTAGCTTACTCAAAGTCGACAATCTCTTTTTTTTTTCTGAAGTAATTCCGTATCAATTTAAATTCGCAATCTCTCTTAGCTTTTTCTCTGGCAAATGCAATGACTTCGAAATCGGCTCTTTCTCTTTAATTCGTGGCCACCATGGTGCTATTTCCGGCGATGGCCCTCGCCGAGTGCACGTGCGAGGCCGAGGAGGCGGATCGAGACAAGACGCTGGCGCTGAAGTACAAGCTGATGGCGTTGACGTCTATTTTAGCGGCTGGAGCAGTCGGCATGTGCCTCCCGGTGCTGGCGAGGTGGATTCTAGCTCTCAGCCCGGAGCGGAGCCCATTCTTCGTAGTGAAGGCGTTTACAGCCGGGGTGATCCTCTCGACGAGGTTCATCCACGTGCTTCCGGACGCCTTCGAGAGCCTTACGTCGCCATGCATCCCCGAGCACCCGTGGGCGGATTTTCCATTCACGGGTTTCGTGGCTATGTTGGCGGATATTGCGACCCTCAAGGTGGACACATACGCCACGACGTACTTTATCCGGCGCCGATCGAGCTTGGTGGCACACGGCCATGCACACGGGCCCGTGCCGCGCGAGGCCAACACCGATCTACTTCGCCACCGGGTCATCTCAAGGTAAATTTTCATTTAATTTGTTTTTTTACGTCAAATTTTGAATTCTCGTATAGTACATCTATACTTTTTTTTAAAACTTTTCTACTACTTTGTAAGGTTTTGGAGTTGGGCATTATTGCCCACTCCATCATCATCGGCATCGCACTAGGAGCTTCCCATGATCCTAACACCATTAAGCCCTTAGTTGCCGCGTTGACTTTCCATCAGTTATTCGAAAGAGTTGGGCTCGGAAAAAGCATCACCTAGGTACATTAATTAGTTAGTGCGTGCACAGGTTTTATGTATTCGCATATTCTCAGTTTGTATATTAATCCAACCTTCATTTCTTAGGCACACTTTGGCCGGCGTCGAATGCGACTATGGCACTATTCTTCTCGCTCACGACGCCGGCCGAAATTGGTATCGGTATCGCGATATCCAGCATCTATAGTGAGACGAGCCCGACAGCGCTCATTGTTCAAGGGCTCTTCAATTCTGCATCCGGGAGCTACTCATCTACATGGCCCTCGTGGATCTTCTCGCCACAGATGTTATGGGCCCGAAGCTCCAAGACAATTGGAAGCTTCAACTAGGCGCGAATTTGGCTCTCCTCGTCGGCGCTGGGTGTATGTTCCTTTTGGCTAAATGGGCTTAGTTAGGAGTACTATTATTCAGTTCTATTGACATTCAATATTTCAGTATTTGTTCGATCCAATATTATTCAGTATTAGTTCAAATATTATGTGAAAGACCTTTTCATCTAAAATACATGTACTAGCATGTTTTAATTTCAAGTCAAAAATACTAAGCAAGTTGAGAGATTAAGAAAAAGGTAAAGATGCCACAAAACCATTCAAGAAGTAGAATTCAGATCATTTAGTACATAGTTAGTATATCATTATATACTGATCAATTCGGAAATCAACTTTGCTAATGCTAATGGAGAAACTTGAAAACAGTCAACTGGAAAAACTTGACAAATTTGGAAGTAGTTCAATAACTTCTTTTTATCATGTCACACGTTCATAAACATTAAACGTTAGGCAGCATGATAAATGCTTCTTATTAAATCCCCTATGGAGACCATAAGACACAAAAGCAATAATATGTACTCTCTGGTAAGAATATACATAATGGATTAAGTCATGTTTGTAATTTTAATCAAATTTGGGGGACCAACAGCAATTAAGATCTGAAAAGCTTTAATTTGTTTATATCCATGCTACGGTACTTAATATAGTACTGCACTTAGATTGCTGACATGAGAAATAAAGATAAGTAGGTACAGTAAAGAGGAGACAAAAACTGATCAAACAACTAGTAAGGGACATCAAAAGCAAACACAATAAGTACATCAAACCTGTTTGCTGCCCACATTTTTTACGTGGACACCTCATTTCAACCAGGAACTTGAACTTGTTCATATCTCTGTAGCTTTTGTTGTCACATTTTTTACATGGATACAGTTATTTTGTCTATGCCCATATATGCTGGTATACTATCTGCAAACTTGATGAACTGTCAAGCCCTTCTATATATTCTAGATTGAAAGTACCATCGGGAAGTAAACGTCTATACATCCACTCATTATTGTAATTCCTAGTTAAGCACGTTCACTCAGTGGGCTTGAAGAATGGTTGTGCGAGAAGTGGCCAAATCATCAATTACATCAATGTTGATGTTGAGAGGATTGCAGACTTGTTTTGGCACTTCCATGGCATTTGGTTTGAGCTCATCTTTGCCCTCAGTATCTTGTATCTTGCTGCTTTTTTCACCACCATATTTGTCATGATAATCTACAGTGATTTGGAGCTTTAAACATGAGACAAATTAAATGTGGACCTCGTGCATAACAACATTTCACATGGACGTATTCTAATAGTAGTAGCAGTTACTCCCCCCCCCCCCTCCCCGTTAAATGTCTCGTATTAGAACGGTTTTATTTTAAAAAATTGTTTGACTTTATGAAGAAAAATGGGTGGAAGCTATAATTTTATACCAAGTAGGAGTATTAGTTTTATAATACTCCCTCCGTCCCACTAGAAATGAAACGTTTTCCTTTTTGGGTTGTCCCACTAAAAATGAAATGTTTTATAAAATAGAAAAAGTATCATCTCTACTTTTTCCATCTCTTACTTTATTCTCTCTACACTCAACTCACAAACCAACACTACATAAAATCCCGTGCTGAAAAGCAAACGTTTCATATTTATTGGGATGGAGGGAGTAATTGTGAGTAAAATGAATTGATTTAGTGTGAGATCTGTTTACTTTATTGTTTATTTTACATGTAATTTTTTTGTATGTGGTAAAAAAAATTATACATAAAATGTAGTTAGTTAGACAGATCGAAAATGGAAAATAAGATACAGTAATTTTTTTTGGGGCCAAAGAAGTAGTATTGGTATCGAAATACTATAAATTTAAAGCGGTTCAGTAAAATGAGTGGAATCAATGAATCTGGGTTGCTCTTAAACCTATGGAAATTTGGGCCGGGCCTAAAGCCAGCTTTATGGTTATGAACTTATGATAGGGGAGTTTATTTGACATGTTCAATAAAATAAATAATTGAATAAATTATTAATACAATTTTACCAATTTTAATTTCAAATTACAATAGGATGGATTTAGCTAAACAAAAGTCAAATGATAGGATTTATTAGGGGTCTTGGGATTGGGATACACAAGTTTAAACAATGTACAACAGTTTAAACAATTTATATTTGGAAAAAAGGAATTAATTATCAATGCATATGCATACAAAATGGTGATTGGAATAACATTAATTAGAGATGATATCAAGAATTTGAATTACTACTATTATTTTGTCTCCTTTCTGCTTCTCTATTTGCGAAATTGGAAGTTTAAAATGAATGGTTTCTAGTCTACCACACGAACACCATAATTAATTTAATGCTTAAAAAATAAAATATATAAAAAACATGAAATATGCTAGTACTGATTTATACAAAGCAAATAAAATTTAAAGCAAAAAAAATAAAAAATTTACAAATCTGTCTTGAAATAATTTCAACCCCAAAATTATAGAAAAGTGAAACTCTAATAAATCAAGTTGGTCATTGACTCATTATAATAAGATTCCAGCCTTTGATGGGAAATAATTGTAGTGTGATGTCACTTATTAGATGATATATAGATCCCACACGATATTACAAAAATCATAGCTTATTCAATTACAAGACGCCACATCATATTCTGACATGATTCATTATTAATCTTTGGTCTTTCGAGTAAGTTCAAATCCTCCAAATTAAATTACACTCATGTTGTGCTGAAGTGGAATAAATCATAGAGTTCTAAATGAATGGTTTCGAATCTATCCACAGGACCATAATTATTTTTAATATTAGAAATAATACTTGTAAACCATTTGAAATATGCTAATATCTTGTATTTTAAACAAACAATAGTAGGAGTAGTAGTGATGAAATAATTTCAAACCAAAATTATTGAAAACTAAAACTGAAATTAATCAAACTGGTAATTATTATATGATTCCACCTTTTGCACAAATTCTATTGGCCGTACCCATATAAAGTATTAGACATGATTAAAATATGCATAGTGTGATGTCACACATAAGATAATAGATCCTACATCATATTAAAATAATAAATCATGGTTCAAAATCAAATACAGTACTCATTCAATTACAAGACGCCACAACATTGTTTGACATGAAATATTCATAGCCTTTGGTATAATCTAAGTGACACCAAACTTGATTATTGGAGAAACCTTAATTCCACTTCGGTTATCTCTAAGCGACGTGTGTTTTCTTTATAATCATGATAACGAAGTAATATTTCCTTAAGTATTTAATTAATTTTAAAATTTATGTATCTTATTTTTTAATTAATTTTTCTTATTCAAGATTTGCTATTGTAAATATTTATTTAAATATCATACTTGAATTGATACGCGAATAATTTAAAAATAAGAATTTCATCGAAATGAAAAATTAATGTTAATTATTTCTTATATATTTTTATTCAACCTAACCATGTCATCAACAAAATAAGTGAATTTGCATTCATATAAGTCCAGCCAAATATCATATAAGTAGATCTATTTGATAAAAAAAAATAGTAGCTGGCATTGTTATAATAAGCCAAAAAGTAAGTACTACTACTAATTAATAAATTTCTGATTAATCAAAGAGAAGGAGTTTGGCAGCCAGATTCCACACTCACATAGTCGTCTCCATAGATTTCACCTAGGTATATTTATATATTAAGTATATTTAAGTATATTAAGTATATTTAATTCCAAATCCCATATTTTTGTATCGTGGAATTTTGGTTGTAGATGAATCAGCGTTGAATATTCGAGATTTGTCACCTTCTAACAATTATATATATGCTAATTAAAGTTAATCATTAGAATATTGTTACGATTAGGCGGGTGGAATAATTAATACTCCCTCCGTCCCCCATTAAAAATCATGACTTTTATTTCGGATCCGTCCCCAATCAAGAGTCACACTTCATTTTTACCATAAATGGTAAGTAGGTCCTACATTCCACTAACTCACTTCACTCACATTTTATTATAAAACCAATATAAAAAAGTGAGTCTCACATTCCACTAACTTTTTTCTACCAACTTTTCTTTACATTTCTTAATACCCGTGCCCGGTCAAACTGTGACTCCTAATCAGGAACGGAGAGAGTAATTTAGATACATCGAAATAGTCATTTCATAAAGTATATTTTTAAAATTTATCACAAATATAAAAAAATAACAATAATAATTTAATTCATGTATTTAAAAGTTGTCAAAGTGGCTATATGAATAATGGTTGTGGGTCTCTTCTAAAATGAAAACTAATAATTTTCCAGGTAGTCTTTTGTTTTGGTGAAAGGCCATAGACATTTTCTCTCCTTTTTTTCTTGATAGTTTGACTTTTTTTCTTCCAATATCATTGTTAAGTAAATTATTCGTACTTATCTACGTATAAAATTACACGCTGAAGCTTATTTAATCAACGAGCAACACTAAAATTAATTTGAATTCAATGCTTATATTAAAAAAAATTGAATTCAATGCTTACATTAAAACAAATAGAATTCAATGCTTACATTAAAACAAATAGAATTCAATGCTTATTATGAAGATAATTTAATTAAATTCTGGTTCATTTTGTTATTTGAAAATCACTTAGAAAATTATAAAATTTGAATTTATTCTCAATGATCCAATGACATTTATTTCTTTTGTGCAATTGTAACTGATATGATAGCCAAAACATCATACGTGGACGTCAACGCTGATAAATTAAACAATATTATTGACTCATGAAAATAACAATATCATTTGATCGAAAAATATAAACTCTGAAATTCTCATTTTGTGATAATTGATAACAAATTAAAAGCTCATACTCCATCCGCTCCCCATCAAAAATCTCATATATTTCCTTATTTGGACGATCCTCAATAAATATTCCATTTCAATTTTAATACTTTTAGTAATAGAACACATATTCTACTTACAATTATTATAATTTATAAAACTATGATATAAAAGCGGAGTCCACATTCCACTAACTTCTTCTATCCACTTTTCTTCATAAAGACAAACAATTTATTAAAATCTGCACCAATCAAATATGAGACATTTAATAGGAATCGTAGGAAGTAATTATCTAAGTAATTTCAAAATTTTCAATTTTATTTTGACCTAATTTTTGTGTATAAACTATTAAAGGAAAAATAAGTTACAAACATAAAAAAATGAAGATAAATGGTCCCCTCAATTCCAACATTGATTAAACCCAAGTTGTAAATGACATCGTAATCTCCGTTGGCGTTGTTGATGCGTCAACTCTCACACACACAACTAGGCCAATCATCTTTGTTTTATCCCACCTTTCATTTCCTGACACGTGTTTGTGCATAGATGTTTGCGCCATCTCATTTATCGTTTTTCACTTTTCACAACTAAGTGCAATGTGATGCACTAGAGGTGGCCACGGTTCGAAAACCGCCGGTTTCGGTTTGGAATCGGCGGTTCCAGTTTGTCGAAAGCTTGAATCGTAACCGGTCCGGATATCGGTTATCCGGTTCCGGTTTAACCGTCGGTTACCGCCGGTTCCAGTTCTGGTTAATAACCGCCGATTTTTTAACGGTTTCGGCGGTTCCGGGCCGGTTCCGGTTCAGTTCCGGTTCATTTTTTTTTTAAATCTTAGAGTTATAACTTTTATTGCAATTCTATAGTAAAATTCAAAGAGAATTGATAACGATAACGATAAAGAATTGCAATTTTATTGATTTGAAACTTTGAATGTAAATTTCTACAATACAATTACAAGTTACAAAATACAACAATACAAGTACAACTTAAGTAAACAAGTAGAGAGCAAATTGAGAGAATGAGGTAGAGAATAGAGAATTGGAGATTGAGAGAGAAATACTTGTTAACACAAGAATGAGGTGAGTAGAAGTGATGAAGAAGGGGGTATTTTATATTTATAGATGAAAAATGGGGGGAAAATCTGATATTAAAAAAAAATAAAAAAAATTTGAATTTCAAATTTGAAAACAGTCGAAAACCGCCGATTTTCTGACCAAACCGCCGGTTTGTGTCATAAAACTGCTGGTTTCTAACTGAAAACCGGCGGTTTCCGACACCTTTTCAGACCCTACGCTGCAACCCTACATGCCTACGCCTGAACCTAGCCCTGAACCGTCGGGAACCGGCGGTTGTGTCACAAACCGGCGGTTTTCCGACACAAACCGGCAGTTTTCCGGCCTTTTTCAGCCCTACGCCTGCAACCCTAGGAACCTACCGGCGACAGCTACATATTCCCGGTTAACCGCCGGTTCCGATTTCGTATTTTTGAAACCGTAACCGAACCGTTATAACCGTGAAACCGGATTTCGAACCGGAACCGTCGTCCGGTTCTGGTTCCGGTACCGACCCGCCGGTTGGGAACCGGTGGTTAACCGGCGGTCCAGTTTGGTTTGGCCACCTCTATGATGCACTATATATTGGTTAAAATCATACCGCTTCATGAGATAATAGATTCAACAGAGATGGAGAGAAATAAAGTATGCGAAAGTGTATTATTTTTTGGCAAATAAAAAATGACTCTATTATGTTTCAATGTTCTAAAAATTATGATTATACTAACATGGAATAGAGAGAGTATTATGTTTTCAACAATCACTTAATCAATGCTTATGAGTAAAATATTAGCAAAAAAATTGCTGAAATAATTATAATACCAATTAAATTATGAAATACTACTACTAGTGTATCTACGACGACATAATAAAAGTATCTGTTAGTGCCTTTGTTCAAAATTATTAAGATGTATTCCATTTTAGTATGTGTCAAGTTATTTTGTATCATTTCCATTTATACAAGAATAAAATAAAATGGCTATAGTCGCTTATTTAATTTTATTTCATTTCCTACTCAAGCTTTTCTTCTCTTTCATCTTACATCTTATTTTTTATTTTATTTTATTTTATTTTATACACACTAAATACAATTTTCTCAAATCCCATGTAAAAAACACTTGAGGCAACATGCGACGAAGCAAGTTTTAATTATCACAAAATGACGAAGGAAGTTTTATATTATCACAAAATGGTTAGAGTTTCTAACAACTATTAACTCATAGTTATAAGACATGGCACTAAAATATGCTCCAATAATAATGACTTGATATTTGTTTTCACACTTAAAAAAGGATTAATAAAATGTGATAGATGTAGCGATCTTGATGAAGAGCAATTTTGACTCAACAATACCAAAAGCGGTGTAGGGCGCACGGATCCAATGCGCAATAAAGAATTATTCCTAAATAATTGGTGAAGAGCAAATAAGATATTGACACGATCCCAGCCAATATTCCAATATCAATTTAAACCTCGGCTAATGTATTTATTTTGTCTAATAAAAAAAGTCTTTTCTGTGGGATATAAAGTAAAATGTTACTTAATTATAAAGTATGAGAAAAAAAGGATATTTTTATTTAATAGAAGAGATAAATAAAAAATGGTATTAGTAAAATTTTTCTTAGAATAATTGGTTCACATATTAAAACAAAAAAAAAGAAGACTATTTTCAGTGAGATATTTTTTCTGTACAAACTAATATCAGTAACGATTGTCCATTTACTTACTCCATATATAGTGTTTGTGACTCCTAATTAACTTCTACATTTCTAATCTATATTAATTGGAGGAAAATTGTTCACTTATTGAACAATGGCAACCGGCAAGTACTATATTTCAGTTTTTGAATATATACAACTTAGTGATTTACAATCGCCATTTATACATCACTATCTCAGTTCTACTGGACACGTATTATGACTATTAATACTAGTAGTAAAACAAATTATCAGTCGCAGATTCTACTTCACCGAACAAAATTAGGCCATCTTAGAATCCAATTTACTAATAAAATACAGCAATGTTATTTTACATTCTACTTAAACCTATTTTTGATATTTTAAAGTCATCGAATTTAAATCCTATAATAGTGTATCTTTTAGGAATCGAGTCATTTCAAAATTATTTTAGGACAATAATACCTCTTCTTTGTCATTTCCATAATTGGTCGATTTTGTCACACTGACACTTTCGAGCGTATACTTCAATTTTAATTAAAGAAAAATAATTTCAGAGGAAATCATAAAAGCTAGCATTCATGTATCTAGACTAATAAAAGTTAAGATGTAAAGCTAGAAATGCCGAAAGTTTATTTTTTTACACACAAATTACATTCTTCTACAAGGGGAGTATTATTTTAGTGATCAGTCGAATACGTGCACTTCCAAAAAAAACATGTCAGTTTCGACCTAGATGAAAATCAAATTTGAAAAAAAATAAAAAGTTAATATATACAGATTTTAAAAATAAACTCGAAGAAATTAAAAAAATATACAAAATGTTATTGTAAATACATAAATAAAAACAGAATAATATTCTTTATTTTTGTGCTGAACAGCTAAAACGAGATGATTCGGGCACGCCAACCAAATTCCACCTCCGCCACTAAATTTCGTGACATCAGCGAGGGGTATCCATTTCACCAAAGAGTCAGTGAAAAATCCGAGGGCAAAAACGGTATTAACAAACGCCCATCGCTTTCACCAAAAAGCATGCAATGTCGAGATCAGTGGTTTGGTTTGTTGCTTAAAACCGTCGAATGCAGAAGACAGTTGTTTTAGCAAGGGCAGATTAGTCTTTTACCGCCGCTAATTAACAAATCATAACATGACCTAATCAAGATTAGCACTATTTAACTCTTTCATTCCCCTAATTAACTCTCTCTCTCTCTCTCTCATTTTTTGTAGGATTATTCCACCACTTCTTGTTGCTCTCAGCTTCCCTTTCTCGTGTTTCTCTCTCTAAATTGGATTGGTAAAGTTAGGGCTTTCTTCAATGGGTTGATACTTGAGAGACTTTCTATATTCGTGGAAAGGTTTTTCTGTAAAGGGTAATTTTTTTTTGCCATGTTTACTCTTTGCTTTGTAGTTTGTTCCATTCGGTTCCTTAGCTGCGGTGCCTTTTCCATTCTCTCTCACTCTATCGATGTTTGAAGGCAGATTTTAGATGCTATTCATGGATTTGGGTTTAATCTTTTCTTCTTCATTGAATTTTATTCAGCAATTACATGAAATGTTTTGTTTTTGATTGTTGTTTTCCATCGTTTGCTAATTGAATTTTGTTGGAATATACTAGTGACTGAGCTGCTCCCTTTTCCAACTATTTTTTTTGCCTATATTGCTCTTATTTATTTAAATTAGTGCTTTTGGGTGAAATTTGGGGGAAATGAAGTGAATTTGTGTTTTTTTGGGTGAAATTTTCATACTATTTCAGTGGACTAATTTGTACTCCAGTATGATATTGCTGTGAAGAAATTTTGAAGAAGGGTTTACTTCAATTTATAATCGTGAATCTGATTAATCTCTAGATCTCATATTTGATTGGTGAATTTCTGTTGAAGTTGTTGTAGTAAAGAAGTTTAGGTTAATTAATTGGTTAAATATGAAGAAACTGGTTTCAATTGAAGGAAGTCAACTTTGCTGAAGTTACTTATTTCTTAGCTGTGTGCAGATTAGAAGGTGAAACAAGTATGAGAAAATATACGCAAAGCAGAAACTCGGGGAATTGCTAACTCAATTCTAAAAATGATCGAGTGAATTAAAAATGATCAGATGAATTCCATAAAAGCAAACATGTTATGATCTTGGGGATTAGTTTTGATGCTTGTAATACAATTGCTTAAGCCTTGTCATAAAATGAAATTATGGAGAAGCTTAATAGGGTATGAAAGGGAAACAGTTTTTTGCTTTTGTAGTTATTTCATTATAAATGTTTGAAGTTCTATCTCTGAATCATATTTGTATTGTTTTTTACTCCTTGTTATAACTTCTCTTATTCTAGTTTTGAGTGGAAATGCATCTCATAGTTTTCCTATGTTTATCGAGTATAAGGAGAGGTTCTGTATTGTCAAATCTCTTCTCCAGTGATCTGAAAGTGTTCGAATATGTCAACTTCTATCTTTCACAAAAGAGTACAGTAAAGAGTAACAAAAAGAAAAGATTTCATTACATAGGTAAATTTATATTAGCTTCCACAAAGCTAAAATACTTGTATCTGGTGATGAATATATGATTAAAATGAAAATTCACTGTGCTCTTTGTGTTCACACTATCAACCATTTCCAACTACTTTAGAAAAAGATGTTGAAAAAGTTGGTCTATTTCTTCGTGCTAAAATTCATTAACCTTTTTGACTCTCGCAATCTTGATAATTGTAGTTAGATGCTAGTATTCCATTGGTGCTGACTTTGCTCTTTTGTGCAAATTTCCGGATGCTTTATCAAAGGTTTTGTTTTATTTTCTGCAGTACTCTTTAAGTTTGATCACCAGAACCAATTTGTTGACGCGTTTTAACTCTAACTATCATGCATCATTCTCTTAACTTGTTATTCGGTGGCATTCGAGAGTGAATTTTCTATATAGTAATCTGTTTTTTTCTTTTCTACCAGGTTCCTGAATGTTGAGGAGGATCCTTTGTTTACAGTGGAAATCAATGCCTAGCAGATCGAGTTTACCTCATTTTCCGATATAATACTCACATCTCACTTCTGAGAGGCAGGAAAAGAATGGATAGATCGGATACATCAGGTTTTGTAAGCGGTGGAGGTAGTTTGTACGGGTTCGTTTCCCCTGTTTTCTTCATTTTACTGTATGGATTTTAGAAATTTATTCGATAGCATTCTTTGGCTAGTAGTCATTCATCTCTTACAAGAATTTAGCATAGGAATTTGAGTGAGAGCTAGAAAAGAGAATTAAATAAAAATGTATCCCTCTGTCTCAAGAGACTTTACAAGGGTTGGTAATGCTGGTGATACTACTTTAAGGTTGGATGGGTTTGGATACGGGGCACGTGAGACTGTCACTATAGGTAATAGTCAAACCAGCAATGGTGTTCACGTTGCTGCTCCAGATGATGGATGCAAGTTAGTTCTAGGCTTGGGCCCAACACCAAGTGCTTACTCTGATGAGTATTCGCCCACCGGAGGTAACAAATCTGGTGAAATGCTTAGCCAGAGCCTCTCCTTTCAACGCGATCTGATGTTGAAACTAGGTCTGTGCAGTGGTCCGGATGCAGTTAAGAATATACTTGAGTTCTCAGCTTCCAACCACAGCCCTCGTGATACAATGCATCATATACCTTCAGACAGTAACAGGTTTGCGGTTCCAATTGTTGATGAGGGCTCTACTTCGGCCAAGAAATCTGGGGGGTACATGACCCAACTTATATTGGCACCAAGAGTTGATAATACCGAGATTTTGCAGTCAACGAGTAAGTCGTTGGAGCACGGTGCTCAATCTCACCACCAAACTTCTCAGATGTCTGAGCCTTCGGGTATTTCGAGTTACTCCTTGAGTGCGATATCCGAACCAGGGAATGCTGCTGTGTCGTCGAATAGCAGAGGCAGTAATATGAAGAGATGCAAGTTTAGTGGATGTACGAAAGGCGCAAGAGGAGCAACGGGGTTGTGCATAGGGCACGGGGGCGGGCAGAGATGCCAGAAGCCCGGGTGTAACAAAGGCGCAGAGAGCAGGACGGCCTACTGCAAAGCCCATGGTGGTGGGAGAAGGTGTGAGCATCTCGGCTGCACTAAAAGCGCTGAGGGAAACACAGATCACTGCATTGCACACGGTGGAGGCAGACGCTGCTCGCATCCAGGAGGGTGCACAAAGGCGGCTCGTGGGAAGTCTGGTCTTTGCATCCGACATGGTGGGGGAAAGAGGTGTAAGATTGAAGGCTGTGCGCGTAGCGCTGAGGGTAAGGTCGGTCTGTGCATCTCTCATGGTGGAGGGCGACGCTGTCATTTCCTCGGCTGTGGAAAGGGTGCTCAGGGAAGTACCGCGTTCTGTAAAGCGCACGGTGGTGGGAAACGGTGCGTGTTTGCAGGCTGCAACAAGGGCGCGGAGGGGAACACGCCCCTCTGCAAAGGGCACGGAGGTGGGAAGCGCTGTATGTTCGATGGTGGCGCGATATGCCCTAAGAGCGTGCACGGGGGCACGAATTTCTGCGTGGCGCACGGTGGGGGGAAGAGGTGCGCGGTCGCAGGGTGCACCAAGAGCGCCCGTGGCCGGACGGATTGTTGCGTGAAGCACGGCGGCGGGAAGCGGTGCAAGTTCGAAAACTGTGACAAGAGTGCTCAGGGCAGTACTGACTTCTGCAAGGCCCACGGCGGCGGGAAGCGCTGTAGCTGGGGAGACGGGAAGTGCGAGAAGTTCGCGAGGGGGAGGAGCGGCCTCTGTGCTGCGCACACGAGCCTGAGCATGAGCATGCTCGAGACGAATAGCGGAGGGATGCTCGGCCCGGGGCTGTTCCACGGCTTGGTGCATGCGAGCGGGAGCAAGTTCGATAAGTCGTGCTCGTCGTCTGGCATGAGCGTCCTCTCGGACTCGCTTGAGAAGCCTGAGAAGTGGCAACCGCTGATCCCGCCACAGGTATTGGTTCCTTTGTCGATGAAGGCGAAGCCAGCGGAGCAGCCGGAGAGGAGCAGCGGCGGCGGGAGGAGCGTAGATTTGATTGGGCCGGAGGGGAGGGTTCACGGCGGTGGACTACTCTCCTTGCTAGGAGGAAATCTGAGTAATGCAATCTAGTTGTAAATTGTTGTGTAAATTCTTCAGCAACATTAACTTGATCATGTGAGTTATTGTGTTGTAATATAGTATTAAATGTTTAATAAAGTTGTAATTATATATGCTGAATAGATTTGTATGCATAGGCAATTGATTGTTGCCAAATGTTTGAGTTATTGCATCCTATTTTACTAAATTAAGTAGGCTTTACCAAATTAAATGATTTTTGCTATGTAATGGGAGGGTTAATATTTTCCTTATAAATGAATTATTTTGACTTATAAAGGATTTGGCCTCAAGAATTAAGGTTTTGTTTCCATATCTTTCTTAAAATTAAAATAAATACTACTTACATAACACTACATAATAAAGAAATTGTATACATGCTGATGCATGATGAATTTCAGAATTTGTGTGTAATATATTTTATGTTAAAATATAAACTTGGGTGTTTTAAATTTGTCAAAGTGGAGAATGTTGTTTAAGCTTTTTTACAAAATTAAATTTAATTCCATGTTAATTAGTTATTATAAATAATAAATCTTTAAGCGTTATATGTATTTAGCATCTCTTGCTTATAAATCATATCCGATCATCATAAATCCTATTTTTCCAATTTAATTACGCTACATAACAAAGCTTCAAATCGAATTTATTGGCATCACCACAAAAATACAAAAAGAGAAGAAAAAACCACTCAAGAAAAGAAAAGAAAAGAAAAGGAAAAAAGAAGCAATATCATCATCGATCGCCTAAACATTATATTTGTAACCCATCATTTGTATAAAGTTAAATGTAAGCCTCTCAAATTCCATTATTGGAGATTGCTCAAGAAACAATAATAATAAAGCATTATTGATGAAATGAAAAGGCATTAAGCTAGTAGTTAGGCAAAAAGGATAAAGATGATGAATTGTTTTGCCACTATCTATATAAAGTGGATTTTCACTTAGAGAAGTGACACTACCATATGTATATATGATATACCACCCTCTCACATCACATTCATTTTATGTCATTTCAATTCTAATACGCCTCTTGAGAGATTGAGATATTGATAACAACTCATCTCTAATTTCGATTCACATTTGTTTATTTTAATTGTTATAATTAAATATCTTAGGCACAAAAATGTACAATGGTCGAATGCCCACATGCACCCTTTCACTTTCAAATAACTTACATTGTTATAAATATGTATAGCTATATTTAGTTTGTAATATTATGTTAGTGGATTATCTGTGGGGTTGTACCTTTCGTTGGGAGGGTTGTTAGTGCCCATGAGATTACGTTGGAAAGTCATGATGCTATTCATCACTACACTCTTTCAATTACAACCTTTTTTTTTATCTAGCTTAGAAATTGACGTCAATGTCCTTCAAGAATGATCGAACTAAGAGAGAATTCAAAGAAATCCTAGTTCTTAAAAACAGTTTCCTCATCACTACTTAATTATACGAGCTCCAGAAACCCTAAACAACTGAAAGGGAAAAATAGCTAGAATATACGGAAAACAAAATAGAATCCGGAAGAATAGTAAAATGGCATTTTTGCCCCTCAAACAACATGCGATGCCTAAAATTCAGTGATGGGTTCGATTCGTCCGTCTGTTTCGCTAGTCCTGTGCTAATTTCAAGTTATTCCGAGACTGTGAATTTTTCAGCGTCGTTGACTAGAATTGCATCAGATATATGTGTTCATGTCCTCCATATAACTATAAGCAATGACGTTACTATACTATCTTGAGAAATAAATCTAAGCAATGTTTGTTAATAAGCAATGTCATAAGAATGCATACTTTTATTATAGTGACAATATTGAAAGAGTGTAAGGTTTACGTAATGTGAAGATAAAATATTGTCGTTTATATTTTGTCGTTTGCATGTGGTCATACATTAATTTGTTTTAATTATTTAATGAATTTATAAGAAGATTAATTAGTACTAAAAGAAGTGAATTTAGAATAATCCCATTAAAATCATGTGTGTTGGGTTGGGATTAAGACACATGAATTTGTCTAATTTGGTAGGTACGGTTTCACTTCAATCTTCTCTAATCATAACTCTGTTTGTTTTCGGTTTAGAAACATTTCTATCACAAGTTTCTATGTTAGGAAACTAGTAATTACTTTGATCTTGAAATTTTCATGCAATAATAAACCACAACCACAAGCCGACAATACTTCTTTGTTGTCAATAATCCAAAATTGGGTTAGGACAAGATGCATTACTCAAGTGTAATTAAGGTGAGCCATGTGAAGTGGAGAGTTGTCTTAATTCTGTACTTTGTGAAAATTTGTGAGGTTTGGCTAAAAGATTAAACATTAATCATGTGGATGTTAAACCACTACCTAGGGTCTATATAACTCAATCTAATAATATGTCGTGATTTCTTTTTTGAACGTTTCAAGTTAATCGAGTGATTTGCTCTTTTGACATAAATCAACCATTTGAATCTCTCATAGTACTTTATTAATCTCTATTTATTTATATAGGAGTACTTCATTTTATGTTCACTGAACTCGGTATACACTATTTTCTTAAGTCTGGTGCCAAAAAGAATTGTCTCGATTAACTTAAAAAAGAGAGTATATTAATATAATTACAAATACTTAAATTGTAAAAAAAGTTGTATTCAATCACTCAAAAAAGATGCAACCCAAGGCATAAAATTTCATCAAAAACAATTTCCCTCTTTTTTCTTCACATGATAGTAATTTTTCATCATGTTGCATTGTGGATTGTTAGCATATTTCTTGTTTTTTGATGATACTTATCTTTTTGTGGAGTAAGAGATGCAATTATAGAGGCCACCATTTGAAGGATATGGCAATGGAGAATCTGGTACACAAGAATTGATGTTGTACATATATGGACAATAACAAAATAATAATGGTGCACTATCAATATATTGTGGAATGCAATGTAACATGTGCAATTGTTTGTAGTGAAACATGATTTCTACTAGCTATAAAGAATTAATTAATGTGCAAATATTATGGGTAGATAATATATGATAGGGACTACTTCACGTCTATTATGCAACGGTAAATTTGGTCTATCTTTATTATTTTGGGTTTGATGTGATGTTTTTTTTTATTTTTTTGAAATCTCTCTACATAAAAAATAGAAATAAAAGGATTCGTGCGCACCAAAAAGTAATATCCTAGTAAACGCTCTACTATATACTCCTTATTATATAAAATGATAAAATTCTATGTCAGCTCTCCATCAGAATTTTTTTTATGTCAGCTCTCCATCATCATCATGAGTTTTCGTCTACTAGCACCAACAAAAAGTTATTATTCGTATATAAAAATTATTCATTTCACAATTAAAATATAGTATTTTACAATTACAAATAATTGGTATTATACATAAATATAATTGTTTTTATGAATAAAGTGAAGTGTCTTGACTTATAGATTTAGCTGGGATGACCCGTCAATATATGAGCTTTTAAGAGATACTCCTTCCGTCTCAAGATAAGTGACTCATATTCCTTTTTAGGACGTTTCAAGATAAGTGATTCATTTCCTTTTTTTGTATTCTCTCTCTTATTTTTTTTTCTCTACTTTATTAACTCTCTTACTTTATTCACTTTCCACTTTACTAACAAAACCCCATTTCCTTACTATTACTATTTGGGATGACATTGTATTTAAGAGATAGTGCTATATGTGTTAAGTTGAGAGAAAAAAAATGATTGAATATATTACTATTATAAAGAAAAAAAAGTAATTAAATTGATAATGAAGAAGGAAAAAAGTAACTAAATGTTAATTAATGATTATTTACTTATAAAAAATGAAAAGGTAACATATTTTATGAAATAAAATGAAAAAATTACATGTTTAATTCTTTTACGGGGCATAGGCAGTAAAAATAAAATAAAAAAATTATTGGTTCACACAAAGCAACTATCACAATTCACTAGCAAAATTGGCTTTGGAAGTTGCTTTCTTTCCTCGTGATACTTAATTTTTTCAATTTGATTTGTTGACACTTTCTTATTTCACTTTTCTATATCTAATTTGTTCAAACAACCTACTCATTGAGTTTATGGAGTGCAAATCAACTTCTCCTCCAATAAAATTTTTAAAAATAGAAATCTTGAAGCACATTAACCTTAACCACCATTAATTGGTTTTTAGCTAGATAAGCACTAGTAGTTTGGAATTATCCAGTTCGATCTCATTGTTAGTGATAATTAATTAATCTAATTAGACCCACAAAACATCTATATTCCCTTATATCATTATCCCAACCAATTGGTTAAAAATAATACTAGTAATAAACTTTTGAGTAAACCAAAACTAACCTCACACAAAGAGATTAGATCAAAGTCTTAATATGTGTTGTCCATCTCCAAAAGTGGACATAAACCGAACCAACAAACATTGGTAAAACCCAACTAATTAAGCCAAGAAAAAACAATAGTTCGAACACCTAAGTACGTAATTATTTGTAATAATTGGCCATGGACACTTCCCCTTGAGATGTGGGCCTTCTAACATTAGTTCATTGAGCCCCAAAACCAAATCCATTGCCACAATGCCACGTGTGATTTTGGCATGAGGGCTTGATGATATAAGCATGAAGTGTCATGAACCAAATTGTATACACAAGATAATAGGTGTGTTGGATTCATTAGACAATATAGTAATCAAATACTATGGGATATTAAAATGGAGTGAATGTGAGATATCACAATCCAAGATACATTATCACATATTAAACTTTGAGAAAGAGGAAATTGTATAGAAGATAAAATAAGCATGATCTATAATCGCAAGTAAACCTGATCTAATAATCGAACGAACCTATAGAATATAGTTAGATGTATTAAAACAAGGTTCCCTCGAATGACAGCATATCTCTATACTTGAAAAGCAATCAAAGGTGTGTGTGCACCATCCGCCGTCTTAGAGTGGGAATTCATTTAACTAAAAACAATGCCCTATTGGATATTTGATGATGCCCATCAAACCACACACATCTTCCATCTCACGTCACCCCCCTCTCTCTCTATAAATACCCCAATATCTTGACCATCAATACACCACCTTCATCAAGTCCAACCATATATTGCATTTGCACATACATACACAAGATGGGAGATAGCAGCTTCAACTTGCCGCCCGGGTTTCGGTTCTACCCAACCGACGAAGAACTCTTGGTCCATTTCCTCCACCGTAAGGCGACGCTTCTGCCTT
The DNA here is from genome assembly GCF_023119035.1 of Salvia hispanica. Taxonomy (NCBI): domain Eukaryota; kingdom Viridiplantae; phylum Streptophyta; class Magnoliopsida; order Lamiales; family Lamiaceae; genus Salvia; species Salvia hispanica. Next base: position 8,991,143 of record NC_062967.1, on the reverse strand, counting down.
ACCACCCAGACGTCATCCCAGATCTTGATCTTTACCCCTATGATCCTTGGGACTTGGATGGTATTTTCTCTCTCTCGATATATATATAGAAAAGCTACTGTCTCAGAATGACTTGAAATTTTCAAGACGAGGAATCGAACTCATAACTCTATTGGAGGAGTGATGATGCATGTTGGGTTTTATCTACTTAGATTGTTTAAGGAGCAAAAACGTCATTTTATTGCTTTTTGGATTTTATTTTAATTTCCGTGATTTCCTTTTTAATCTCATTCGGACAAAACTAGGGTTTCTTAGAATTTCTATTGTTTCGGTCATTCTTCTTCATCGTTTGCACGTGCATGTAGGTAAAGCAATGTCGGAAGGAAAAAAGTGGTATTTTTACAGCAGGAGAACATCAAATAGGGTTACTGAGAGTGGATATTGGCAATCAATGAGAGTTGAAGATGCTATTTACTCGAGTGGTGGCAAAAAAATTGGTGTAAAAAAATACTATACTTTTTACATTGGTGAGCCTTCGGAGGGAGTCAAGACTAATTGGATCATGCATGAATACAAGGTTTCAAGCTCAAGAAAAAAGACTTCAAATTCCATGATTGTAAGTAGTGTTAATTTAATTATGTCATTATTTAAAATATTTAGATGGCCTTAAACTAAGTAATTTTATTGCAGGATCATAGTAAATGGGTTGTTTGTCGTGTGTACGAGGAGGAGGAAGATGGTGGTGGGACTGAGCTCTCATGTTTGGATGAAGTTTTCCTCTCACTAGATGATCTTGATGAAATTAGCTTCCCCAATTCTTGAAATACTAGAATACAAAAAAAAAATGAAAATATTATAGGTAGCTTTTGTTATTGTAGAAAATCACAAAATGTATTGGGGTTTATTAGAAATGTGGGAGTTGAATTAATGTTTGATCAATGTATTAATTAGAAGATGGGAATTTGTGTATTTGGATAAAACTAATGCCAACAAGGTGGCTTAGAATGTTGATGTGGCAGCCTTGATATCATGCCATGTGGAATAGAATCTTGATATCCATGGATTATTCAGAAATTTTGAAAATGTATATTTACATTTAAAGAGTTGGAAGGAATTCTATTTGAAACTTTCATCCTTATAATTTAAGTATTTCAGATCAAATCAAGTGATTTAAAAACCCACAAGGGGACATAGTGGGGTCATTGGAAGTTTGTTCAGCTTCCTCTTGGCTGATTATGATTTCATTCACTTTTCAAATTATTTTACTAATGCTTTTATGTATTATGATTGGTATTTGGTTCTAGTCTTGTACCACAAACTTAAGGTGTACAATTTTTTTTATTTATATATTTTTATTTGGTGGCTGCTTAGGGAAGCATTCTGTCATTTCTGATGCGATCACTCACACTTTTATAACATTCCAAAAGAAATCAAATAGGGAAAATGTCTCATCTAATTTTGAGATAAATTTTATACCTTTTACTACTACTACTACTACTACTACTATTTAAGCCGTTAAGAGTGAAGCATATTCCCACGAAATCGGAACTCTATTCAATTAAACATCAATTTATCTCTATTTAAAAAGTGTTCTTTTACAAAAGTTAGTTTACCCATTATATTCCTTATATTTGTAACCTGATTTAAAAAATTAGTAAGAACTAAAGAGCCATACACATTTAAACCACTTTCAAAAAATAATAAGTTGCTTTAACAACAATTTAAAACACCTCACTGCAATTGGAAAAACATATAAAAAAACTAGTAATTAACAATACAAAAGTTGAAGCCCAAGTCTTAAATTGATGTTCACTACTATAAACAAACATTTCATACTTAGGATGTCAATATATTCATCTTAGGATGAGAGAGAAACTTGTATAAAAAGAAACATTATAAATATTGATGTATGTATCATTTCTAAGTTAGCTTAGTAATCATCTCCCCCACATTAGACTTCATATAGTAGAAACAAAATGCACATGCATCTCAGAGAGAGAGCTAGCAATTAATTGTGTGCAAAGGCAAGTCCCAATGTACAAGCTTCATGGTTAGAACTTTGCTTGAAAAGGACCAAATTAAATTAAAAGCAATAATATATGATTGCACAAGACATGCCCAAACTCAACTTGATCACAAAGTTTTTGAGTTTTATTGACAAAGACACCAAAAGGGGAAAGACAACAAGCCCTTGACATCAACCACAAACCAAACCTCTCATATTTAACCAAGTAGGTGTGATGATTCCAAGGCCATGAAAACAATCAAACAGACAAACATACAAAACTACACATAGTATAGAATCATTGCTCTATACGAAAGCTATTCATTGGCTTTAAACGTCTGAGGTCAAAATAGCAGGCTTAAACTGAGTCAAACAGAAACTACTTCAGATTAAAAGTACAAATGAATGGTGTTAAAAGGAGAAGAAGGCATTCATGAGATGCAAAGTGGAGGTGCCACTAATAGCACAAACTTGGAAAAAACTCAAGTGATGTAATGGGTCCATTTCTGTAACCATCAAACATTTCCAAAACTTGAATGGATACATATTCCCCACAATCTTTCGAGTTTATCGATTATGCCCGGTTGTTTACCAGCGTAATTAATGAATATGCTGACTAATAATTACATATGCTACGACTAAATACGTCTTCAGTGTAAGCATGTAGACTAGATGGGACTAGACAGCAAATACAAGGAGCCCTCAACTTAAATATAAGCAGAGTTCACTAGTTATAACTTGGATTGTTGTCACATGTAATGGGACAAAAGCAATAAAGATAAGATTGTATCCAGTGAAAAGGATGTATGAACCTGACGCTACGAAGGGAAATAAACTCTGTAGCAGCCTTGTCATTCCAAGGGGGATCAACTCTGTGTCTGGTTGCAATAAGAAGCATTCAAGGAATTTCTTCTTTTGTATGCAAACCCAAAGTCCAAATTTTCAATGAACGGTTTTTAAGTTGAATCTTGCAAATAAAGGACTCTTTAACTAGACACCAGGTGATTGATAGTGAAATAGTAGCTTCCAACGATTACAGATGATGCGAATCCAGAACGGGCCATCCGTAATCCTATGCCATTCAGCAGTAAATTTCTGTCAGCCGGGTGGATTCCAGTGAGCCGCTCAAATCTATTCCCAGACTTACGCCACTTCAAAAATTTCCTCTCCAAGGATAAGTACTGCCAACGGAAATTTTGAAATTATAAACTCACAAGGAAAAAAATCGAGAAAAAATTAGATCCAGCATTGTCAGAAAGGTCTTCTTATTAGAGAGTTAGTAGCTACAGAAACATCCAGTGGATTTTTATATAGAAATGTATTTCTTGATAACAGATACTGATACAATAGGGAAATATATTCTTATAACATATCAATTTTAGTTCAAATATATTACGAAGGGTGCTTAAATATACCCCCTCATCAAACCAACGAGGCTGGGGAATAGAATACTTCTGAGCCGAGAACAAGGTGTTGGGTACTAAATCAACAGTGCTATAGAAAATAGTGGTTCAAAATGCTGGAGGCTTATTTGTAAGGTTTGGCTGGCAGATTTTCTTTTACAGTTCAGCTAATTCAGTCTACAAATTTGACACGTGCGCACATGACCACCTATTAACATTCCAGGATATCAAAACACCAACCAGGTATGTAATGTGAAAGGCTACCACAGATCCAAATAGAAACATTCAAAATATGAAGTGGAATTCACTTTTGAAACCGATATTAGACTGAACCTCTCTTGGGGCCGTCAAGCACTATACCTTAGGTAAAATAGTGCACTGTGATCGACTTCTTGTGGTGTCAAACCCATGCGAAACAGCTGCAGCAAAAGCACCGGAAACTCCAGCTGAAAGACTAACAGCTACTGGAGACAATGGACCAACTTCACTGTCATACCTGAAAAATATTTTGTGAAGTGAGGAAAAGAGAATAAACAGATCACTTATGCATAATTGTTGTTATATCCTACAAAATTCACAATGTGACTCTATAGTCTATAACAAAAGCTAAATTCTTGTTTAAGGAAAATTCACAAAGAGGCAGCTTGTTAAATCAGAAGCTAAATAAATGCTGAGTATTAACACAAAAAAATGGGCACACTTTAAGTTTCATATCTCTATAGAATATGACTACAGTGTTCATATTTTCCTCAGAACTGCTGACGAACTGATAGAATAATTCTTTATTTGTGCAATATGCAGACCAAAGAGGACATAATGGAAGATCAATAGATCACAAAGTCACATTTCTCTTGAAAATCACAAAGTCACATTTCTCTTGAAAGAACAATAGATCACATAATGGCAAACCAGAAAAATGATGAATATAAACCTTGGCATAGGATCCATATTCACAGCTTTCCAGTTGATCATGACTTGGTGCAAAAATTGCCAGCTCCCAAAAAATAAGCCACCAAAAATGGAATCTCTCACTATACCAGATCTATAACCTCGCCAGAGAGCCGTCCATCCTTCCAAAGAAACAATTTCTGATAAAGTTCGAACATTGCTAACAGGAGGTGGTTTTCCAGATCCTGTCATCATCCATGCGTATTCTTTCAAGGAATCCAATATGTTTCCCTTTCTATTGGTCAAGGTAGACAAAAGGCCCATGGATTTGCTCATTGCATTCATATCCAGGGAGTATCTGGGAAGCAATCTCGAAACTAAAGGAGGAACAGCACTCTTTTCAACAATGGGTGGCAGGGGCATATTGCCAGAAGCAGAAGCAACCTGAGCACGAACTTTGATCATTTCAAATGGAGAGCTTATCAGTGATTCGACCGTTCCAGAAGCAAATCCTGCCAGTAGAGCCTCGGAGAGAAGTAAATGATCGTCCTCACGACCATCTGGTGAGGAAAGATTGGGGTGAGCACAATATCATCTCTAATATGCTAGAATATATATTAAGGACAAAAGAACATTTATCACCCAAACATACACCAAGAATCTATAGAAAGAACAACAGAAATGCAGAAAATTTGAAGTTACCTTTGTAGAACGCGGTCAATATCTCATAAACACCAAAGCGAACACCGAGACCCAGCGTTCTTCCCAAAGTCAGCCACCCAACGCCACTGTACAAACCTAAAATACACATGAAAGAATAAAGGTATGAAGGGCGCAACACTGAATTATACACACTTAAAAGGAATGTATAAACCACAGATACGGAAAAAGATTGTACAATGCACCAGAAAACAAACACTGTTAGACCGGACGAGCTATAAACATGGAAGGTGCTTGATTCTTAATCATATCAATTTCCCCTCAAAATTTCAAATTGAGACCATAAATATCTAAAACTAACAATTACCAAGTTGCTAAATTCTCTCTCAGTCCTCTACAAATTTTGCTTCTAAGCATGATCAACAAGTACTGATAAACAACTTTATATCCACAAAGATGAGTTTGGTTTGAAAATTGCACTATTCACATACTGAATTTTTTAAGAGATTGGTGGCTTTAGAATTTACCTGAATATCCCGATAACACTCGCACTCTGTGATAAACATCAGCTGCAGCCAATGGCCTCTTACCGGTGGAGCCAACCTGTGTTCAATTCATCACACAAACACCTAGTATAAATACTGACGAAGATCGATAATCCATGGATATCAATGAAATCAAGCAGTAAGAGATCAAATTTACATATTTGAAACCTGCACCAAGACTTTGAGAGTATCCAGCGGGTATGTCATGGCAGTGCCTACGGCCACGGACGCCGCCGCAGCGGCGGCGTGCACCGCGAATGTCTTGTTCAACAATTCTTCCATCTTCAAGCTGAAGCTGACGATTTCACTCGAAATTTCGACGCCCGCGGTTTTTTCAGGCCCTTTTATCGGCTTAATATTAAATGAGTTTTCTTTCTGTCAAATGATGGGCTAGAAGTCGGTGGGCCTATTTTTTCAATAACTCACACGAAAAAGTGAATGAAATTTTCATAAATAATTATTGAAATTTCTAGATGTAGATTTGATTTTTTAGACGTGTTGATGCCGAAGAACGGAAGAAGTCCTGTCAATTCAATTCTCTTGCGTCGACAATTTCTCAGAGACCTAAAAATTTATGCACGCAACCTGTTTGATCAAAGTCCTCAGCGAGATGCTTGATACTATGTGATGAATTTCGAGATGTTATATGTAGCTATGATTTCTGATCAACACTGCTCCTCTCTTCCTAAGGTTTGGTTCGATTTTTTTTGCCAATAGCAATATTTCAGCATAATCAGTTTCTTCAATATAATGGGATCATAGTTGTAGGAAGTATTGATATGATCATTCTTGAATAACTAGGGTTAGTGTTTGCAGCTGTTTTACTTGTTACTCAAATTGACAAAACCGTGAAAAAAGTTATGCAAAAGAAGCTAAAATTGAAAACTAAAAACCATCAAAACACAGTCTTGTTTCCCTTTTCGGGAAAAAAACAAGTTAATATTAACAGTGTCTTGAACTTGAAGCAGTTTTGTGCTGGTGGTGATTCTTATCTAACTTGTATTAGATACTCGCAAAAAACATCACTTGGTGCAGTTTTTTTCTTCATAATCTCAAAGGCTGTCCCTTCACTCGCAAAACAATCTCAGTGCGCTGCTGCGTACGCGTTTGGAATGTATTGATACGGGCTCTGTTGTTGCAAATTCGCTAATCCCATTTGTCCGTGCATCCCGTCTCTTGTATACTGCTGCCACAGAAGCTGCTCTTGTACTAATAGCATCTGCTTCTGCTCCATCTCCGACATTTGTACGTAGGCAGGTGGTGCGATGGCAAGAGAAGCTGCGAAGGGGTCGTTCGGTGAGAAAGCATTAGGTCCATAGTTAGCTGGTGAATGTGGTGCCGGCAATGCCAGTATGGCTGGTCTCCCAGCCACGCTGCTAGCACTTCCGTTGGCATAGAAACCCGAGGAAGCTTGCATTCCCCCATATTGGTACATGCTATTAAAAACCAACGGATCGAAGCCTTGAGGGAGAGACGGCTTCTGGTTTGACAAATGGCTAGCGGACTGAACTAAGGCCGTCTCCCAATCCCCTGATTCTGGTTCGTTGAAGGCTTCCCATGGCGAACTTGTGCTTGTGGAAGGAGTCGTGGCGGGATAGCCGTCAAACAGAGCTAAAGCCAGTTGATCCCCAAGATCCTGAGGAGTTGGTGTGTCGTCGTACAGGTTCAGCAGATCGCCTTCTACTTGAGTTTTCTTATATTGCTGTGGTGCAGGAGTCATCTTTAAATCATCTGCTGTTTCTTCCTTGATTGGTGAGAGCAACTTTTGAGGCTCCTCTATCCAGGCTTCTTTTGCGAGGGCGAGTGCTGCTTGCTGTGGCTCGATGGCCTTCCTGCTGTGCAGTGTGGATGACTTGTGGTGGATGAAGTCGTCCATCATGTCGAGTTTTGGCTGGGAGATTTTCTCCACGTTGGGATACTCGTGGAAACGCATGATCCCGACATTCTTGCACCAGCTGTAGAAGCCATCAAGCTCGTCATACTGCTTGGAGACGTGCAAGAAGATGTCGTGGACTTGCATCATGTCAGGTACGTCCAGCTGCATAAAACGCTCTATCAACGTCGCTAGTATTTCCGTTATGCAATGGTAGATTTGGAAGCTTTCTTTCAGAATGGGGTAGAGTGCCACCACCACAATTCTGTTATGCTTAGCAGCACCTACAACAACAAATTTATGAGCATGAACTCAAGAATGATTGCTAAATCACATATTTATCTGTAGGATAAATTACCAAATAAATTATGAAAGCCGTTCAAATTCTGACCCCATCATTCCCTTTTCTAGCAATTACGTGCTGATGTGGCAACCGGTTTAAAACACGTGGATAAAACAACAACGTCTAATTAAGTTCGAAACGATGCTTTGTCCATGTGTTTTAAGCCGATAGGCACATCAGCGCACAATTTGCTGAGAAAAGGGAAGGATTGGATAATTGCGAAAATTTGGTCTTTCGTTATTACTCTTCTTTTTGAAAAGTGTGGGACAGACTAAAATTTGACCATCTTTCGTGATTTATATTTTCCCTTATATATATATTACCTATTGGTCTGCATGCTAAGAACCTCTGAAGAAGCTGCATGAGATGATCAGCTCGGGCGAAAACAGCCTCGGTGTCCATCTCAGACACGGGAGTAGCCCTCACAATGACGGCACCGTCATCCTCCTCCTCCTCCTCCTCCACCTTACGATCTCTGCCCCTCTCGGCATGGCCCTGCATCCTGAACTCGAGGAGCTCGTCCAAGTACAAGGCGTACGTGCGGACAAATGCAGAGTAGTCCCACGCCTTCCTTGACGAATCCCTGAAATCGCAGAGGTTGAGGAAGCGCGTCCCGCGCCTGGTGGTGAAAAAGATGTCCTGCTCGAAGGCAGTGCCTCCCTGAGACAGGAGGCGCTGGACGAGCAGGAGGGCCTTCAGGGCCACCACCCAGTTCTTGGTCCGGTTGAGGCGGCGGGCAATGATGGCGATGCAGGAGTTGACCATGGAGCGAGAGTAGCACGTGAGGCTGAGGATCTCGGCCACGTAGCACTGGTTGGGGGGGTTCTGGCCATGGCGGGTGGCTTTGACAATGGCCACTTCGAGGTCGGAGAGGGAGCTGCTGCCGGTGGAGACCTTGGCCAGGCTGATGCTGGTGTGATCCTTGAATGCTCCTATAACTTCTTTCATCTTGCTCGAGGCCATGCGTTTTTTTCTTCCTTTTCGTTCGTCAATGCTTTATGTATTCGAGTTTGATCAACTTTTTCGAGTTGTTGAGGATGAAAGAGGGTCAGAGAGATGGAGAAGGAGAAGAGGATTTGAGGAAACTACCTATTTGGATTCAAGAATCTAAACAGGTTGAACTCCTGTTTATTTTCTCCTTCTCTATCTCTCTCTCTCTGTCTGTGTATCTCTCTCTCTCTCTTCCTTCTTGATCTCATGTTTGTTTTGTGGAGTTGAAAAGATTGGCCTCAAATTTGGCATGAAATCAGGACACCCAGTGAAGTCAATGGGGTTAACATGTTTGTGGTGGAGATTATAGTATGTTTATAACTGTTTGTTAAATGATTCTTTGTGGAAAGATCATACAGTATGATATACTAATTGATGTGTGTAGTCTCTTTTTCAATGATTTTGGTAATTCAATTGGCCACGCAGTGGAGATTTTACTTGTTACTGGGCCTGAAAATTTAATCCGCAGGTTTCGGGTATTTCCGACCCAATCCCAATATCCGACGGGTTTTGGGTACCCGAAACCCGAAATTATGGGTTCGGGTATGGGTTCGGGTAGTTAATGTTAGAATTTTTTGGATTTAGGTTACCCGATTAAACCCGATTAATTATGTATTTGTGATAAATATTTTTATTTAGTATAGGGCCTATGGCCCGTAGGGTAAATCGAGGGTAATTTTATTTAATCATATGTAGATTTAATACGTCTTTACATTCGAGTTCGGTTCATGTTGCATTATTTATGTTCTTACTTGTTATCTTTTGAAAATAGTATATATTTAATTAGTTATTCTTTCTCCATTTTAGTTACATGTTCATTTAATGTCTTAAAAAATTATTTTAATCTCTTTTATATTTCAAATTATACCAAAAAAAACATTTATTTTAAAATTAAGTAGTGTCTATTTGTCTAATGTCTATGTCTATTTTATATAATATAGAATTATTGTCGATAAATAGTAAGTATTGTGTTATTTTTAATCATTTCTATTCTCATCACAATTTAATTTATATAAAAGAATAAATTTTAAATATAATAATTCCGGGTTTATGGGTACCCGATTAGTTGGGTTCGGGTACCCGCATCGGGTATTAGGGTACCCGAATTCACATACGGGTCGGGTATTGGGTATGATATTTTTTAGATTTCGGGTTCGGGTACCCGAATTTTCGGGTTTGGGTACCCGAATTTACACCCCTACTTGTTACTACCTATTTATATGGTATTTTGATCACGAATTTATAATTAAACAAGGACAAAAATAATTATACGATTATACAATTTGAATGTTCCTTTTGTTTAGTGTCCGTGTCAATACTCTCCTCCTATTCTGACGCAAGTATCGAATCAACCTCATCCATATAGAATAATGGTAGTAGTAATAACTTTTTAAAAAGACAAATCTGCGATAAAGTTTAATACTACTTACTAAGATTAGGTCGATTTCGTTTTCTAAAAGGTACTATTACAGGTAAATCCACAAATACAACTTCTTCATTTTATTTATTTTTCAATGCAATTGCATGTCACACGCTGACAAAATATGATAGTACTAGTATATTTATTTGTACATACATTCATACAACATATACTAGCTGACGAAATTCACTAATCCATAATTTGTGTCGCATTTCACATCATACTAAAATGAAACTTTTTTCATACCATATAGTAAAAATGAAATGAGACACCAATTAGAAACTAGACAAATTCATCGATCAATCGAAAGAGGCACAACTCCGCCTGATGGTGCCCTGCAGCCCAGTGAGGACTCCGATCCTGCCCATCCTCACCATCGCGTCGGCAAAATCCGCCTCGAACGATGGCCTGAACGAGTCCGCGAAATACGAGTCGACGACGGCCTTAGTCGACTCGTCTTGATAGAGGGCCGCATCGGACTGCAGCACGGCAAAGCCTTTCCTTATATTTTGCAATATTTGGCTGTCAAATACTTGCTCACTTCCCCTGTCGATCGGCAGCCTTACGTTGATGTCTCCGTTTTTCGGACACGTGGACATTAGCTCCGGAAGGAAGTCCGGGTTTATCGACGGATCGGAGCCGCCATCGGCCGGAAACTTGTAGAGCCTGTCGTTCATGAAGAAACATGCTGTTGTGCCAATTGAATGCGCAGCTGAAATAACACATTAATTCTTTCCATCAATTCAAAAGAACTACTATAACTTTGTTTTGTTTTCAAATGTTATAAATCCAATTAAAATTTGATCAAATTTTATAATTTAAATGCCTATTATCTCTATGCATATACATACAATAATTGACATCAATCAAAACAACCACTAATATATGTCTCTAGAGGCTGATAGTGACTCATCATGACCTATATCAATAGATCCAACATTATTTACTTAATATAGATAAAGTTGAATCGACATTGGCGCATCATAATCATTTATATAGTTTCTCTTCTCATGAAAACCAAATAAACTTATTCAAAAACATATTAAATGTAAATGACAACGATTTCATATATTGCGTGTGTGATCATCATTCAAGCAATGTAACAACTTGCATCTTTATTTAATTATCACATGCCATTATCTATCAATCCTTGTTTACATTAAGATATTTCCTTTCATGGCCCATCATTATAATTATGATCACATGTTGCATGGACTGGAGAATTCGTTATCATGATATATATCATCCATAATTTTTTGTACTAATTATTAAATCCCGAGTGCCAATTAATCTTGGCATATTTTCAATCATATTAGATGACATAGATCATCAATAATCTAAGACCACCGACAAAAAACATAAAAAATAAACAATAGTTAAAAGAAAATTAACATATTAATACTTGATCTTATATAGCACCTTTCACGTTGAATCATGACCTATAATTTTATTTATAATTGCCTTAAAGTGAAAAAGACGACGAAAAATCCAGACGCCTACGTGCAATATATTATTGATATTTTTATCAAACGATGTCATTTATTCATGGATAGACGACATCACTCAACTCATCAACGCGACAACCACATATGATTTCACGGCATATACAATTTCACCTGAAAACTCTGCTACAGATAATCGATAGTTTTTACTAGTGATTTAATTCTAAAGTTGCGGGCAAGCCGAAATTTGAATAAACTTTAAGATGAACATATGAACATTAGGAACCAAAAACTAGTCATTTATTCAAGACTTCCTACCGAATTCAACACCCACAAAAGTTGCATGCTTCTTAGTTCATGAGAGAGAGAGAGAGAGAGAGATTACCAGTAAGAAGAACAAGATCCTTGTGAGTGAGGCCTTTCTGCAAAAACTTGGTTTTGAGAGTGTCAACAGAGTCACTAACATCAGGCATATTATCTGCTGAATCCATATTCGAAACTACACCATCTCTCCTCCCCATTTCCACCTCATACGAACTCCCTTTCGCCTACACACAAATTTCAAATTAAACTCAAACCAAATTATAAAAAAAAAAACATGATCAAAATTAAGATGATAAAAAATGTTACCAAAAGTAGTGCTTCTCTCGCAGCCAAGGCAACAATGTCGGAACAAGAGACCGTTCTCGGGCACAAGGCCTCGAGCTCGGCCTTGGCCCTCTCCACAATATCAAACCCTCTCACCCCTTGATGCCCGAACGCATTCTTCTCGTCCCTCTCCGCCCCATTATCGATCAGGATCGACCCATCGCAACCCTAATTCATCACATTAATTTAGTGTGTGGAAATGCATGCAAGAATGTAATCAAAATTAAGTGATCGACCTCAACGAAGCAGTCGTGGAAGTGGAGCCTGAGTAACACGGCGGCAGTGTTCTGGTCGGAGGCGGCGGCCTCACGGACCACGCCTCCGACTATGGCCTCCACGTTGGGGCAGGTTTTCGCGTAGAACCCGACTTGAAGCTGCCCCTGCGAAGTTCCTATGTTGAACAAAAGGAGTAGAAGAAATGGCAGCATTTTATGTGATTATATGTATCTTTGAAAATGAATTAAAATGAGAAATTAATGTGCATTAAGAGATGTGGGAGAGAGAACATATAAATAGATTATTAATTGGACATATTCCTTGATATGTATGTATAGGCAAGGAAGTTCTGGAAAATGATGGCAGTGTGCTCTGCTAATTAATTCAAATATGGAAATGGAGCTGTTGCATTTGGTATTTATACGAATTAAATGCATGAAATCATTTTTTAAGTGGATATTATCTGTAAGTTTTATGTGTTCTATGCACGTTCAATGAACTACCAAAACGATACATACTGCACAAATACTTCATATGGAGTATACTAAAAAGTCCATAAAATATACTACCTCCGTCCACCAAAATTTGTCCCATTTCACTTTTATCATTTTTAGTAGTGGACCTCACTCATATTCCACTAACTCATTCTTACTCACATTTTATTATAAAACTAATATATAAAAGTAGGACGTACAATCCACTAACTTTTTCAACTCACTTTCTATTACATTTCTTAAAACCAATGCCGGGTCAAAATGGGATAAATTTTGGTGGACGGAGGTAGTAGTAATTAAATTCCTTAAAAATTAAAATAAGAGATTTTTTTTTTTTTTAGTCAAACGCCTTCCTGGCCGAGGGTTAGGCGGATCCTCAACCTGTACATTTCACAAGAAACGAGTTTACATGATGCCCAAAAGTGGCATGAAAATACATCAAGGAAACTAGACCTTACAATCGGATAGCTAGAGTATGGAGGTGGCGTGATATGCATGAAGATACCTTTGAACCCCGTTACTCTTGCCCGTTTCCTCCCTCTCAATTTCCTTCATCGTTGTCTTCTTCGGGTCGTCCACCATTCGGGACTCCCATGCAATCTAGTCTAGCTGATGCCTTAACAAAAGGGGGGGCTGATCCTTGGTCAAAACTAGTCTGCCCTTCCTGCCTCTTCCCCTGTTTCGCGAGGAAGTCCACGATCGCATTTCCTTCCCTGGGAATGTGCGAGATTTTGAATGTACATCCCCTGAGTTGATTTCTGATCTCTGGAAGGACATGTCGGAGGTCTGCAGCGTCGATCATGTTAACCACTTCGTGTGCGTCCACCTCTATCCGCTTCAAATTCTTTAGCCACTTCAATTGCTGTACCTGCATGGAAATGTACTGCAAAGCCCCTAAGAGATTGAGACTTCTAACATGAAATCATTCGAAAACTAAATTTCATTAGTGTCAGTTTATGTTTTCCAATCATACTTGAAGGTTTTTCCTTTTATGCAAATTGCCTCTTTCTGCACGAGAACATTTACCATCTTTTATGTTATAAATTTGTCTTTTGCCAACACCTTAAACAAAAATAAAAGATATTACAAGAAAAATTAGTACAAAAAGTTGTTGTTAAGGCACAATTATACTCCATCCGTTCAAAAAAAAATAAACTTATTAATAGACAACACAAGTTTTGATTCGCATTTGCTTTAGGAAAAAGAAAAAAAAAATGAGTAAATTATGAAAGATAAAGAAAAAGTGGAGAGGAAGTTTACATAAATAGAAAAAAAATAATAATGAAAAAATGAACCTATTTTCAAGAACGGATGAAGTACTAGTATATAATATCAGTTCATTATATTTGTGCTCACATCTCAATTATTCGTTTTATTGAATTTAAATTATCTTGAATTCCTAAAAAATTCTGGAGCGATTTTAAATCACATTTCTCATACCGCTAATTAACAGTAAGTAATTTAATAAAACAAGTGGTAATAGCCATAGCCATCCAGCCTCCCACCAGCACCCTAACACAGGAAGAGACCACCCGGCTCCGTCCCAGCACCGTCCCAAGGCCGCCAATCGCCGTCAGTGCCATGGTGGTGGAAGCCACAATGACCACAGCTAACCTAACTGTATATTCGGTTATATAAGCAGCCACGAGAATTGGGGCGAAAGCCCCCAGTGAAAAGGCGAGGGTTGCTTCAAGAGCAGGTCGAAAGGGATAGGCTGAGCCTTCTCCCCTCATCTGGGCTATCACTGCTTCCACAGCAGGCCGAGAGGGATTGGCCGAGCCTTCTCTCTTCATCTGAGCTATCACTACCTCTAGCTGAGAAGACGCATGGACAAGCTCCCCTATCGCCATACTGCAAGCACTAGCAAAGAGTCCTGCCAAGAAAGTGAGGATCAAAGCCCTAACTCCGCCTTTGACAGCTCCGGCCCCCATCATCAGTGAGGCAACAGATACAAATCCGTCGTTGGCTCCTAACACAGCAGCTTGCAGAAATTGTGCACTAAGTGATAAGTCAAATGCTTCTATTTCAGGAACAATCCTAATGTTGTCATGGTTTTGCCCTGTATTATCTCTTGGGATTGTAATCTCTATATGGTTTGGGAAAGCCATCACTAAGTGGGGGGAGAGAGAGAGAGAGAGGGATATGAGATGGCTGCTTGAGACGGCTGAGTATGAAAAGAGGTGTATTTATAGATAGCTCTGAGAATTTTCATGTATATAATACATATATATGAATTGAATCCAAGGCCGTGTGTTTTTCGTCCACCTAAAGATTATTAAATCCAAAGAAACTTATAAAAATTAAGAGAAATTTATGAAGATGGATGGATGCATCAGAAAGCACTTGCAAGAATGGAGAGTTTTGGACAACACACCAAAGGGTAGCATATTTAATAGGAAAAAGTGTGCTATGCACACACTAAGTGGGATGATAAGCCAATTAGAATATATCAGGGAGTGTGCATCCCACACAAAATCCACAAGCCTCACTAACATATTCATATAGTGCATTCATATAAAAACCATGAAGCTTATTCTCAGGTACCGACAACATGAATTGTCTTGTCAGACAAGCTTAAACTGCTAGAGAGAAATAGATGAAAGATCTAATGGAGCATAACTTTTCAAGTTGTGGTGTAAAGTACGAAAGCTATAACCTTCTCTTACACCACAACTAGTCTTACACACCAAGCTTAATGAAGAGGCTCTTGTTCTAACGTATTGGTGTAACAGCACTCGAACACAATATTGGCTTCCAGCCTAAAATATGATTGTGGATGCAAATCTTATATCCACATAACAATGTACACTAATGAGTAACTTCTATCGCCTTATTCTATAAGGGCAAGTAGAGCAAGGGCAGCATGTCACTTTAAATGGATGTTACAACTATGAATTAGATATATGCATATAGTATATAATATGTATATGCATGTCTGCATAAATTAGGAAATGCCAGTGCTTTCACTAATACCATTGTTAGACCGATAAAGATGAAATATAGGCGAAAGCAACTTTCTCATTTTTTTCTGTTCTTCCAAGGCTGTTGTCATATTAGAAAAGGGAGGTTTTGATCTAAGATAAAAGGCTATATACATCAAATCTACTCATCATCAGATAGCCACAGGCCACAGCATTAACTATTTCTACTAATACAGATTTCAGATGATGCATGCTATCATGAAGAAGCAAGAGGCTGATATTGTCAGCTTAATCATCAAATACTACAGAGATTTGTCAAAGCAGCAATGTGCATGGGCATCAAACAATAATGGAACAACAGGAAAGAGTACCCTTCTTACTCTAAGCCATCTTTACCATTTCCACCAATCTACTGAAAGAATGCCACCAATATTGGAGTAATTCAATCTTCCTGCAAAACAGTGAACAAAACTATGACTATTCATACTCCGCACTTTACAATGAATCCGATCACAAATTTATTGAACTTTACGAGATCACACTGCAGAAATATCACCAAAAATATGTTGATATCATGCCTTTTCGCAACGTACAGTTCGATTTTAACAACTATAGTGGAAAAGTTTACCACACATTATGCTTTTTTATTATGTAAAATCATATTTGGTGCATAATAAATTATTAAGAGGTGAATAAGTTGTTCTAGATCCATAACAAGTCAAAGCCTGAGAGGTCAAGCAATTATAAAGTGGACATGACATAAAGATGTCACCAATGACATCACAAAACCATGTATAACAAAATCAAACTTATAATGTGAAACTTGAACGCCCATGTTTTAAAAAATTAACCAAATCTAAGTGATACTCAACTTCTTACTGTGGAAAAGAATAGTGTGAGAAGAACCTTATGCCCCACAAAGAAATAAATGAAGGGTTACATAATCTGGTATCATGTTTGCTTATCGTGCTGCAAAGAAAATTGTTTAAGGGTATCTACACACAGGGCTACATAAGTCATAGCACTTCTTGTGAAATTACTGTGCAAGATTACACCTAAAGAGAAGTGGCGTACAGAACCGAAGCAGGAAGGTCAAATTAGAACAAAGAAGCAATAACTAGCATGACTTTTCCTAGTCCTAGTAACTTATTTTGGCCTGAAGCTTTTGTGGCGACAAAGGAAGGGTGAATTGATGCTTAAATGTCAGGCTGTGGTCTTTATCCAATATATCCCATAAATATTACTAGTACATAAATACCACTTACGACTTCAAGAATACAAATTCTATTAAACTCAACTTTTTACCAAACGATGCATTTCCCAGAAATAAAGGAAATCATACATGAGTGGTCCCCAAGACTAAAAACTATTCTAATAACAAATGTTGTCCATTTAGATAGTATATAGATTATAGACAGATGTTATTGTCAGCAACACAAACAAAATCCAACCGACCATAGAGTCCATTTAACAAAGCAAGAGCAGCTTAGTATAGTACTATGCCTTACCAGTTAACTACTAATGCAACAATCAGTGTATCCATTAAAATAAAAGAAAGTAAGCAACATGAAGAGCAATAACTACTAATGCAACAATCATTGTATCCATCACTTAAGGGGTTGAATAAAGAAACTAAATTCATTACCTGCTCATTGAGGAAGATCAATGGTAAAGGAGATCAGACAGAGTACTAGATTCCGCAGAGCAGTTGGTAGTTAATCTTGTAGCAGAGATGCCAATTTTATCCAGAAAAGCATTTGAGTGTGGTTTAGCTTCAGATTTTGAGCTGTAGTTGGAGCTCTTCACCCTCTTAGCATATTTAAACAGATAGCGGTCTATGCCATAACGCAGGAAACTCGAGTTAACTTTGGTGCCTGGAATCCTTTTCACATATTTCAGATTAAAGCGATCAGGCGCTGTATCAGAAGTGCCACTCGGCAAAATCTCCTCAGTTTTACTCTTGATAGTATTAAGGTTTGCAGAATCATATTGGCAACATGCAGCCTCGAAGGGCGATCCACAGTTACCACAAGGGCTGCTATCACCATTAACATCAATCCGGCCATTCATCTGGAATACCTTCTTCCCGAACCTAGTGCGCATGTAAGTTACAAGATCTTTCCCAATTCTACCATCATCTGCACAAGAACTAGTCCATCCAATATTATCACAACTTGGATCCTCTGATGTATCAGCACCACTCGTAAGCGAACACCCAACCCCAGCTTCATCTGAAGACTCAATCCCAGCATCATCCAAACAGGCAACCCCGGCCTCATCTGAATGCAAGTTCTTCAATGCTGGCTGCTGGCTGGATATTGATGCAGAGATTTCAGTATTCTCATTTTCTGTTGACCAGATTCTCCGCTTCTTGTCCCGCCTATAAGGTATTAATCCTTGGGTTAATCCAGTTAGACCAGCATTTGAATCATTCACAGCACTATCAGCACAGCTATTAAGCTTCTGATCTCCACTGCAGCGTTTTCCTAAATCAGACCTCTTATAAGATAAACCTTTCCAATTCCTAGTGTTCGAAGCATCCACATCATTGGAGCTTCCCAATGGTATACCCCTCAAAATTCTCGGTGAACTATTCATAACTCTATGTAGTTGAATTGCTAATTCAGCATCATCAGCTTCACTTTCACCACTAGAATCCGAACTCCCGGCCTTCAAACTATCCCTATGGTTCTTACCATGCAAATTAGATGTACCATCAACCAAACCATCCTCATCAATCGTCCCATTTCCCATACTTGTCACTTGATCCTTTTTAATCTTCTCCACCTCACACTTTCCATTCTCCTCCGAATTCTCCAACACATCTTTACCCTCACCCTTTTCTTTCAACCCACCCATGTTCTCACTCCCCAAAACCTGAATCGAATTTTTGAGCAATTCAGGCACCCAACAATCCACACAAACCCTAAACCCCTCAAACCCCGCCCCCAAATAACACCAAGGCGTGCATTTACCATAATCCCTAACACAATTATTATGAATTTTGCGTTGACAAGCTCTGCATGTACAAAGATCACCTGAATTCCCCGTTGCCAGGAAGCAGTAAGGGCACGTTAGGCCCGAAGAAACACCCCTGCGGCATTTCCTGCAGAGGAGCACTATCCGCCAAACGCTGTCGATCGGCTGGAGGCGGTCCTTAGGGTTTGATTGGTTAATCCGGCGACCGCAGCAATGGCAATCGGACATATTGGGCTGGTCGCGGGTCCTCTTCTCCGGCGCCGGACGCGTGCTGGTGGCGGAGGAAGAGGAGGCGGAACTGGGGACAGATTTGGGCTTCAGATCTGTGATGAGAAGCTTCTTGGAGGGGGAAGAAGTGGACGAGGGTTCCATAACTAACAGTGATGGAATTCGAGAGCAAATTGCCAGTTCTTGACCTTGAATATGTTTGCAATTTGAGGAGACAAAACTAATTGAGAAGAAAAACAGGGAAAATCTTATGGTTATTTTGTGATTTGAGTAATTTATTAATTTCGAAAAATAGGTTTTACTTTTAACATAGTTCAAATAAGTGTTCACAAAAGGGTTTACTCTGGCTATGGTTAGGAGAAATAGTATCACAACAAATTCTTGAATATAATGATTGACTTCAGCTCCAGTTTTCATTCATTATCACAATCTCTTATCTTTTCAATCTTGATAAGCACCATGCGTAATAAACTAGACATATCAAATGATCGTTAGTTTTTTCTCATGTTCAGTGAGTTATCATGAAATGTCGATTAATTTACTAGACATATCGTATCATCGTTAGTTTTTTCTCATGTTCAGTGAGTTATCATGAAATGTCGATACAAGATATTTTCAAGAAATATTGTCACAATTCACGCGGTGAACGAAGGATAAAATAATTAAAACTTGAGAAACAATAAAATATGAATGAGCTTCACAAAATTAATAGTCCTAAAAAATGTTAACCTTGAGAGAGATCTTACAAATGATTCAAAACAATTATCTTAAAGATATCATCCACACTCTCCATTGCAGCGAAGCTATACATTGAAAAAGTGATTTTTTTTAGTTCTTTAGGTTTACTTACTACTAACAATGTTTAACAAATTATTTGCAAAACATTCCACTTGTTCATCAAATAAAAGTTCATGAGATGTTCTTATCCAATTAAAACATGTTGACACAAACAAAGTTATTTCAAATATATTGTTACAGCCTTACTTTAAGTACAGTACATGCAAATCATAGCTTCAGTAGAAAATTAGCTGAATTATTTGATAACAAGCAACTGCAACCACAAATTCAACTTGCAAAAGCATATTTGTCCCAATTCCGAAATTCTTATTTCTCCGAAACTCAAAACTCCATGTGGCCAAGGACTTGCCTTGGAGAGAATATCTGTTCACAACAAGAACACAATAAAATTGAAGTGCCGGGTCCTTTTGAGACAAAAGAGGATAATCAGGATGAATGCCAATGTGGGTATTCTTCTGTTATTTAAGATGTGTAAATAGCTTAGTCGCAACCTGTAATAAGGAATTCCGGAAGTGAATCAGAATACAGCTTGTTAAAGAAGCAGAGTAATTAGAAGGTTTAACAGGAAAATGCAGCTTACACATTTGTCAACACAGCGCCAATAGTCAAAGTATTGTCCCGTGCAGTGCTTATGCCCCGATTCATCACCTTGAATTCTTTTAGCACATGCCTATTAACCAACAGCGTATTAGCTTTCCAAAACATCAACTTCCGTAAGCAAAACCACAGAAGCATGTGGTGTTGGGACAAAAGTTGGAAAGTGAGAAAAATAATACTAACAAATCATCACAGAAACACATGCTCACTGAAACAGCTGGAAAATATTTTTTCTCAGTTTGAAAGCTGTTAAGATTCCAAGACTAGACCACTGTACTTATAATGGGGATTTCACTGTTGTAACAACCTTATGAAAGAGCAACCGATACAAAAAGCAGATAAATTCCACACATGTTCAGATTGGGTTCATTGTTCCACCCAAAAAGTGATTTCTAAAACTTGTCTGCTGATTATACATTGCTTTGCAGAATCACATGGAACAAAAATTCAGTATCACTTTTTCCTTAGGATAATTCTAAAGTATCAAATTTACTATATTCACCTCATAGAAGTATATCATGAAGTATTGCACATATAGATCCATGAAAAGTCAAAAATTTAACTATTAAAATGCAGGTCTATGGGGGGAAATCTGTAGACAGTAGCAATGTATCAGTATGTGCACTGTACACAGGTGAATTAGCAGAATTCTCAATATGTCATGCAGAATACTCCTATTAGTTAAACAAGAGAATATCTGTCCATATAAAATTTGATTATGATTTCCTTGTCAACATTGAAGACATCAACTAGATATCACCACTTGCTTCATGTACTACTTCACTAAGTTTTGTTGTTCTTGCATCTTTATGCAACCCCCTCACACAATCAAACGGAGACCAGAAGGATCTCCTCTTATACAGGCTACACAGCAGTCATAAGCATTCAATTATAACCAACAATAAATTCGCACACGGAAAATGACAAGACAAACTATCAGAGATTAACACTAGAACAACAATACAAGTACAAAGAGTAATGAGTCTTATGAGTACTACAATCTGGCCTTTTTCTTGTAGTCCATACAATGGAATGCATACAAACAGCCTAATTGACACACAGCACAAAGAATTACTATTGCTATATTCAAACTAGAATTGACAAAAGAAGCTCAATTTAAAATAAATGATGCCAATTCAAATATTATTTGTACACATATACACAAGTAAATTACTAAGATACAGAGTGGGACTCCCTGCTACTATCACTTCAGGTTTTAAATGAATCATAGCCAATGCATAATGAGCAATAAACTAATGAATGAAAAATGAGCTACATGAACTAGCTGGAAGAGAGCTGCAGAAAACAACAACAAATGCATTGAAAAATAGACATTGAACATTTAACAATCAGTCAATTTGCCAACTAAACACACCTGATATTCTTTTAGTGGCCGTGTGCATGGAGCCTTGCACCGATCTTCGAGTTCCTTTTTAGGATCTACAGGCTCATCATCAGCCCTAAAGAAGAAAATCAAAAGCGCTCAATTAACCAGTTAGCAAATGAATGCTATCAAACATAAATTCCAAAGATATCAACTGGAAAAATTGAAACATTTTATAGTAGAAATGGAGAAAATCAGCGGGGAAAAAAAAAGAAAAAAAAAAAACAAGCGTAAAACGGGAATCGAAATTGAATGAGAACTCACATCGTTAAAAAAAGGTGAACAGCTAACCCAATCAACCTGAAAAGGAGAATAACAAAAGATAATCCAAGCAAATCCACTCAAACAAAATACGAAAAATCAAAGAAAAATTCGTCCATCATTGTAACACAACAAAAACTCAATTAAGAAATGAACATTAAATTAATGAAATATTGGACAGCAAGAGTATAAAAATTAGAAAAATAAAAACTCACCGAGCAACGATAGGCGGCGGAGATAGAGCGGAGGAAGAGGGAAGACTGATCAGATGAGATGGATCTGGCTGCGTCAAATTAACGTGTGTGCCCTACGCCTGGATTGTTCATTTCCAAAGTGCGAAATTACGATTAAGGGCTGCTGTGTTTATTTCTTTTTTTTAAATCTAAAAAGCTGATTTCATCTCCATGTGTATAATTTTAGTTATGCATTTTTTTAAAAATCTAATAAGCTGATTAAGGAGTAGTACTATTTAGTTATGCATTTTATTTAGCAAATTTCATTTCCATATATATAATTTTAGTAAAAAATTACATTATTATACAATCTATAATTTTTAAAAAATTCAAATATTATGATTGTGGCAATCGCGAGGTATTTGCTTTTGGAAGAGAAGTAGCGTGTTGGAATGTATGATGACAATTTTATGAATGCGTGTGTGATGTATGTTGTTAGGGGCCATCGCTATCGTGGCAAGATTGTACGAGGTGTTGAGGGGTTAATGCAAGGACTGAAGACAACAAATATTAGTATTGCCGGAGATTAAAGAAGTGCATATTGACATTCCATTGTCATTGCCACCACCGTCGTCACGGAAAAGTTTGCGACGACAGCAGGAGTAGGTAGTCTTTACACAAATCCTTGATGTAGATAGTTCATACAAGTTGTATAGTGGTGATAATGGATGAACTTTTAACTTTTTCAAGGTGATTTTGAGGTCTATCGATTTAATTGTTATTAGTCCACAATTGCACGCATCTTTCGTGCGACTAGGTCTAGACTGCAGAGTGGTGCATCGGAACTTATTCTTCAATTTTAGATAATAAAACATAAATTTTATATCATAAAATATAAAAAGGAAATAAATAATACAAAACAAAATTTTAAAAAAAATAATAGATTTGTCATGGGAGTAAGACCGCTGGCAGCGGTCAGAGGCAGCGGTCAGAGGGCTCCACAACCTCACCGTTTAGGTGAGACCGCTGGTCTATGGGCTTTACTTGTCACCAAGCCCGCATCTCTACGGTATGTGGCCCGGGGACTTTCCTGGGTTAGCCCGTTCGAAAATGGGCCAAAGCCCATTCACTTCATCCCATGACTTGTTAATGGCAATACAAAACTATTGAATACATATAGCGGTTTGAAAACTCTAACCGACTCCGATGTGGGATTAACTGCTAATGCTTTTGTCCCCAAAGTAATTAATTATAATTAATCAAATACGATCTAATATTTAGATCTATTGAATGGAATCTAGTTTAAAGGTAGTGATTCAAATTAATGTTTTATTCATAATTCAATAATTGGAGATGCTTTACAAGTTTCACAATCTAAAAAGAATAGTACTACTACTGTACTAAATTTAATGCAATCCTAGGTAAACTATAAGTCTTAATTTATAAAATAAGACACATTGTATTGATTTTTATCGATACGATCACAGGTGAATATTAAATTTAAATTCGACTTTATATGAAAAACTAAATACTCCCAACTAAAAACAAAAGAGTAAATTGGGAGTAAATTCTAAACTTTAGTCATAATCTGATCCTGCAACGGCTCATCTTCTACTGCACGTAAGATCTCAAGACTAAATAATGATTTATATTAAAAAATATTTATTCTTCTTTATTAGGAGTAACAATTTTTATTGATACTCGTACGTGAATATATACTCCTTCCAAAGAAATAGATAAACTTGTAAAGACATGAATTTTAATATGCTATTAGTAAAAAAAAAAGAGAACATAAGAGAGAGGGAAAATATAGTGGTATGTGATTAGTTAAAAATTTTCCATATTTGGACTTGTCTAATTTTGAATATCGGCTCAAAATAATAAAATTAGTCTATTCTTCGGACAAAGGGAGTATTTAGGTGTGTGTATGTTTGTCTAAATAGTACTCCTAATCCATAAAACAAATATGATCACATTATCTAAAATATTATTAGGTCAGATCCATATATTGCTTTGAAATAAAGTAAATTAACTATAAAAATTACTAAATGGGCAAACCCTGATATCAATAAGAAGATTAAATTAGTTAATCATTTTTATGTGTTTTATCTTTTATGAATATAAGTCCCAGCTTTTTTTGGATTGTATGTTGGTAAGAAACGAAAATAGGTTATAATCAAAATGTATAAGAGTAACATTTTTCATTTGATATATTTAGAAATTTTTCTTTTTAGTTCTACTGACATAAGTATATAGTACTCCACATAGTACATTAAATATTTTCGGTGATATATTAATTTCCTTATACTGATAGTCATTTTATCATCATGATATGAGGCTAAATAATTGAATTGTAAAGGTGCTTTAAAATTAATTTCAATAATTTCTATAATAAAAGGCATATTTAAGATGCAGTAATATAACTAGGCATCTAGATAGAAAAATTGATCAATAATATTTTAGAATACTTATAGAATTTTGCTTGGTTACTTTTTGATTGATAAGTTTGTTTAAATGATTTTTATCTAAGAAAAAAGAAAATGCTAGATGTTTATGTGCTTAGAATGTGGATAGTTAAAAAAGAAAATGTTAGATGCTTATGCGCTTAGTTAGTCACTACAAAAATTAATTTTTAGGGAAAAAAAAATTGAGATACAATTACTAGCGTTCGAAATTTTTAAAAATATCCGTGATTTAAGATGCAAAAGAAAGCGTCTCTAAGTTAAGGCAAATTATATTAATTTTTTTTAGAACGCTTTTATTTATATCCTCTAATTTTAGTTGACACACCTGCAATAAGGACATTTATAAAGACAAATAAATTATTTCAAATAAATTAAAATACCAACATGTGTTCACACAAACAGAAGATGTTTTCAACAATTATAACTAAAATGTAGACAAAATGGACTATGACATTATGAAGACAAATAAATTATTTCAAATAAAGTAAAATATGAACACGTGTACACACAAACAGATGATGTTTTCAACAATTATAACTAAAATGTAGACAAAATGGACTATGTGATGCATAATATGCGTTGCTTATAATAAGTTGGTATTTGTGAAAAACTAAGTATATCAACAATATTCATAAATAAAATACTTACTTATTCTTCTTTATTAACATTTACATAAATTCAATCACTAAGTTTCTAAATACACGTTTGATTAGAATAACTGATCGATAATATATTTGAGAATTGTATTTATAGAATTTAATTGCCAAAATAATAAAAGTTCCGTTGCCGGGAATCGAACCCGGGTCTCCTGGGTGAAAGCCAGATATCCTAACCGCTGGACGACAACGGATTTGTTATTAGCAAACATCTAAATTATAATGTTATATTTCAAACACGTTTTACATATTTTCCCTTTTTGTCCAATTCTGAATACAGATCATGACATAAATTCTTTTCCCTTAATTCTTCCCATCAAAATTTGGAGGCAAATCCTTTTCTCATATTCTTTCCATCAAAATTCGGAGGCAAATATTCTTCCTATTAAAATGTATTTCCCTTATTCTTCCCATTAAAATTAGCAGTGTTTTTTTTTCTATTTTAACAATTTTTTAATAGTTTATAATTTAATTTTATAAAATTTACATTTGAAAAAAAAAATTAATATGTTTATATTTTTCAGTAATATTTTTTTCATGAGCTCAATTTTGAGTGATGCAATGCAAGAAGCCAATAACATATACTCCCATGCACGGTCTCACTAATCTCCCTATGGTTGAAGATTAAGTTTGAAAAACTGTGTTGTGAGATAAGTTAAAAGAAAATAAAGGAGATAAATAAAAAAGATAATAAAGTAGAATATAAAATAAAGTAATACTACAATGTATTAAAACAAAATGTGTTGTTTTTTTTTAAAAAAAAAAAGAAAAAGAAAAGGTGAAATATCAAAAAAATCATGAAGTTTGTCAAATTCCAGTTCATCTGGCAACTTTAAAAATCAACTAATAAAATCATAAAGTTTGGATTTGTTTTCAATTATTATATCATGAACTGTTTTGACCGCCTACGTCAAATATATTGTGCATATTTTTTCTCGGACGATGCAATTTTCTTTGCAAATGACAATATTGTTTAATTAATTCGTAGTGACTTCCACACAAAAATATCATTACGTGACAAGTAAGAACAAATTTCAAACTTCACAATTATTCTGGTTGATATTCAAAGTTGCGTGACAAGCTATTATTTAACCAAATTTCATGAGTTTTTCCGACAATATACACAAAACAAATGACACAACAATAATTGAATAATATAAAAAATAGACTCAACTCTAAGACATAGAAAGGGAATATATTCTAAGATTTTATTAACTATAAATTTCAAGAATATTATGCAAAAATATGCATTTAGCCTATTTAGCCAAGGCAAAAGATATTGTTCCTCTTCGCAAAAGCGAAATCTTTTTATGATATGAGTAGTAATCTATCAAAACTTTTGAAGGCGCATATTACCCTATAAATGAAAAAATATGAACCACCTTAGAGTTATGAACGAAAAATGAAATTTGTCACAAATGTAATAAATGCGAATGTTTTCGGGAAGCGTTACACTTACAAGTCATGAAAAAAAGCTGCATTCACAATTTAAGAAAAAGTAAACTATTAAAAACAAATGCATTTAATTCATTTGCATGCAATTAATGGAACTCAACGCACGCCATGACGTGCACTTGCAAAAAACATACTTTACATTTTTCTAATAATTTCAAGCTGGCAATATATAAACGGAAAATTTAGACAACTAGCCAGCTAATTTGCTTCATATAAACATAACTAATTACATTAATTCTATGCACATATATAGAAATTATAATTACAATTGTAGAAACTAGAAAATCAAATCAAAATTGGATTTGAAAGGGAGTAATAAAATAAGATTTTAAAATTGGTGAGTGCATGCAGATTGGTGACGTGTCTATTAAGCCACCGCTACATTAAAAATTAGGACCACAAAACAAGCAAATTTCTGTTACATTTTGCTTTCTTCTTTCAATTTTCGGAAAGTAGCAATTAAACCTAGTTTTCTTCCCATTCATTAAATATTTTCTCTCTGTCTACAAAAAAATCTAATATTATTGTGAAAATATTCCACTCAACGCACAAATTTTTGAAAGTGTGTACATTGATAAGTTATTTAAATTGTCATTTTATATGCATACATATTTTGTATATGGTGAATAAAAATGTTACTATTTTACTACTAATTTTATTTAAATTAATAGCTCATACTCAAAATTGTAGAAGAAAATTCGACTTGGCCTTTTCTTTTTAATTTCGTAAATTTAATGCAGATTGGTCGATTTAATCTTCACATCCATTGTCTGGATTCGCGGACTCTTGTCTGTGGTCAAACCGTCAAAGTCTTTTCTCATTTTCTTCTAATCGTCTAATCTCAAAAGTAAATATCTATATAATCCTCTTTTTAATTAGAAGATAATTTTATTACATGCACGTATAATTAAAAAAGGAAAAAAGCGCAAATATATATTTATATATCTATGGATTGTACTACTAGTATATTATGTCTACATGTGATTTTTCAAATATTGCATCTCTTTTTTTTTGAGTTGTTTACAAAAATTAGTTATCTTTTTTTTTTTTTGAAAAATTTCTCTCACAGATGAGTTAGATCTCAAATATTAGCCACAATCCTTGTAATACTTTTTTTTCTATATCTCTCTCATTATATTACATTAAAATTTATGTTGTTTATCAATATTGTAATTCCTAGTTAGTAGTGTAGTGTGTGTAATTTTGAGAGTGGAGTTGACATGAACTAGATTGTAGAGTAGTAGTAAAGCCAAAAGTCAATTGAGATTTTGTTTTACATGGCCGAAAGTGCATAAAATTTAGTGATATCACCCTTCCTTCTCCTATATAAGTATCACTATCCCAACTCTCCTTTTATCAATACTTCAAGTCTCTTTTCACTTACAATTCTACACATTTATTGTGTCCAAAGTATTTATTTCCCCTTCCCAGTTCCAAATTTCAAGAAACCTAGTTAACCTGGTCCCTTTGACTTGGTCTCACACACAAACACCTAGAACACGCACTAAACTCAAAAAATGGAGAAGCTCTACAAAATCCTAGATGGATTGAAGCCGCTGATGATGATGGTGACGGTGCAGATCGCTCTCGCCGGAGTCAATATCCTCTACAAGTTGGTGGCGAACACCGGCATGAGCTTGCCCATTTTGATCGCCTACCGCTTCCTCTTTGCCGCTGCCACCATCGTCCCTCTTGCCCTCGTCCTCGAAAGGTTGTCCAATATAAACAAAATTGTCCAAAAATCACGAAGTCCGGTCAAATTCAGAAAATCGGATTATTATATTCCAAATTTACCTGAGTATTCAAATTGTACACGTAATTTTAATTAAGAAGTAGGAAAAAATAAATTTGGTGGTTGGAATTAAAGTACACCAATTTCTTATGTTTGCAGGAAAACCAGACCGAAATTGACTTGGAAGATTCTCGGTCAAGCATTTGCTTGTGGTTTGTTTGGGTGAGTTCAATCAATAAATATATTAATGTTAGGAAAATTTTCATGCATGTAGCCATTCACCTAAGTCCGAATTTGTTGTGTTGCATTTATACACACCTACATATGTATCCATTGATGTGTTATTTGGATGTTTAATTTCAAATATACTATTTGGATGTGTAATCGACTATTATTCTCAATGCTTAATGCAGGGGATCCTTGACCCAAAATTTATACGCTGCGAGCTTAGTGAAGACGTCCCCCACATTTATCGCAGCTATAACGAATCTTATTCCCGGATTTACCCTTATCCTTGCAGTGATTTTTCGGTATAGAAAGACACATTTTTCTTCTTAGTTTTATTTAAATTATATTTTCGTATAAATGATTCTATGAAACAAATTAGGATGGAGGCATTGGGATTAAAGACATGGCCCGGTAAAGCTAAGGTGGTTGGGACATTATTGAGCATAGGAGGGGCAATGCTTTTGACATTTTATAAGGGGGTTGAATTTGATTTTTTGTCAACCAAGATTGACTTCCTCCACCGGGGGGGACATGTGGCACCAACCGAACAAAAGCCCGGGAACAATGTCATGGGCCTTGTGTTGGGGCTTGCTTGCTGCTTATCTTCGTCGATCGGATTGATTTTTCAGGCAATTTATTAGATCGTGTAAATGCTTTTTTATATAATTTTTTTTCTTTTCAGAATGACAAATATATTCATGTTTTTTAATGGCAAACAGACTCAGATGACACAGTCATATCCATGTCACTATTCTAGCACTGCATGGATCTCAATCATGGGATCTCTTCAAGCTATTGTTTATGCTCTTTGTATTGAAAGAGATATGAAAATGTGGAAATTGGGATGGAACATTACACTTCTAACCGCAGCTTATATGGTAAGTTTACAAATATTAAGAAATACTATTATTAACACATTTAATTATTAACACTCTTTTTTTGTTTGCACATTTAGGGTGTTTTTGCATCAGGGATAATGTGGGTGTTCATCATGCTGTGTGTGAGGATGAGAGGGCCGCTTTATGTGTCAGTTTTCAATCCTTTGCTTCTCGTACTAGTCGCCATTGCAGGATGCTTGTTTCTACAAGAAAAGTTGCATTTGGGAAGGTAAAAAGTTATATTTGCTTTTTTACCAAAATTGAAACATATATTGATTGTAATTCGATGACAGTGTGCTAGGGGCTGTGGTGATAATAATTGGATTGTACTTAGTATTGTGGGGCAAAGGCAAAGAACTAAAAAAAGCGAAGCGTTTGATGGGATCAAAAAGATCCCCAAATCCGGCCATCGGAGAAAGTGGAAGAGAAAGCTTCGGAGGATTAAGCAATCGGAGCAATGTTATCATCGTTGCTCCAACATTTGTCCCAGAATTGGGGAGTTCAGATGTCTTTGTCTATGATGATGGTGAAGAACAAGCAGAAGAAGAAGATTTAGAGGCTAAAGTTTCTAGCACAAACATTAAAACTTGAAAAACATATGGAAAATTTAAGCCGACAATATATAAAAGGAAAATTTACTCAATTAGCCAGCTCATTAGCTTCATCTCTCATTAATAGACATCGCCAATTACATTAATTCTACGCATCTATATGGAAAATATTACTTCTACAATTGTATTTTACACATGACGTAGAAACTAGGAAAATCCAAATTGAATTAGAATGGGAGTACTAAAATATGTGTAAGATTTTAAAAATAGTGACCTCAAAACAAGCAAATTTCTGTTACATTTTGCTTTCCTCTTTCATTTTTCGGAATGTAGCAACTAAACCAAGTTTTCTTCCCATTCATTAATTGTAAATCTTTCCACAATGTAGTCACTAATGAAATATTCCCTATTTTTCTCACGGTTTCTCTTTTTCTTTGATCGACAGTTACAGAGCATTTTTTTTCTTCTATCATGAATTTTTCTGTTGTTTCTCCTCCAAATTTAACCCTCCACATTATATTATAAATATCTAAGAAATATTTTATTCGAATTATAAATGAAGAAATGAAAGAATTATTTTCTCATTTTCTGTGACGTAAAAACGCCAAGCACCTCAACAAGGGATTTTCTTTCTTGTTTTTTTTTTGATTGAATAAAAGGCTCAAACCATCAAAGGCAGTGAGCAGAAATGTTTCGACCCAACATAAAACGGACAACAAGAGCGCCAAAAAAAAACAAGCAACAAGCCAAAAACAAAGACACGAAAGAAACGAGCAACAAAACCACGACCAACACACCTCCCGCTAGGCCTGTCAAAATGGATATTGGGTATTGGGTATCCGATATCCAAACCCGAAAAAGTCGGGTAATTGGATACCCGATACCCAATTTTTCGGGTTTCGGATCGGGATCGGGTAGTGAGATTTTTGAATTTTCGGATATCGGGTTACCCGATATCCGATCGGGTATACCCGAATTACCCGATTTTTTTAATTTTATATATATTTTTATAATTTTATAAATTATCTATTCAATTAAATGAGTAATGAATTAGGGTCCGCAGTTCCAATTCTCTAAACTCAAACTGACTTACACATTGCGCATCTCACCTCTGTTCTACCTCCGTCTCGGCTCTCCCTCTCCTTCTACCTCTACCTCTCGGCGCTCTATCTGCCACCGTCCACTGCCGCCGTCGCCTATTGCAGCTAGGGATGTCAATGTAGCCCGCAACCCGTGGGCTGGCCCGAATAGCCCGCTAAATTTATAGGGTTAGGGTCGGAAATTTCTAGCCTGATAAAAATAAAACCCGATAAGCCCGCACCCGATTAACCCGCAACCTGTTAGGACCAGGCCCGGAAACCCGATGGGCTGGCCCGATAACCCACTAAAATTTATATTTTTCAATTTTTTACTCCTAATTCAACACTTCGTTGACTAATTTTATGACATAGATAACTAAAAAAAGATAACTTTCAATTTTATGGTAAATATATAAATTTTATATTGACTTTGTATTAATATAATAATTGTTAAATAAATTAATCTCACTAAAAGAATATTTAAATTTTTAACATGCATTAAAATTTCACGAAATATCACAAATATTAGTATTTTATGATTGAGTTTAAGCATATATCTCAAATTTATCATAATTAAATATTTTATATTTTACAAATATAACTAATTTTCACCATGATTTATTGGATTGTTCGAGCCTTAACCTTATCGGCAGCAACCCGATTAACCCGTCGGGCTAGCCCGAAACCCGAGCTTTTAGGGTTAGGGCAGAACTTTTACAACCCGAAAGAAATCACAACTCGGCAAGCCCACACCCGATTGACCCGCAATCCGAGTAGGGTTGGCCCGAAACCCGATGGGCCGGCCCGATTGACATCCCTAATTGCAGCGTAGAAGTTCCCGCCCCACCCTCTCCCTCTCAGCCCGATTGTGTGAATATGGACAGTTTGAGATCCTTATTCTTTAGATGATTTTTTTCTCCATTCCTCATGATTTAGGCACGTTTATGAGCATAGTGAGACTCAAGTTGGGAGAGAACTTGTTCAATGGCAGCATTCCTAATACCTTAATCTACCCGCCTCAACTTAACTTTCTTGAGCTGCAAAACAATATGCTCTCTAGTAATCTGTCGGAGAACACCGACTCCTCATCCAAGAATCAAACTAAACTTGGACAGATGAATCTCTCAAACAGTCAACAATCCTAGTACATTAAAATCGGGACTGGATACCCGATTTTTCGGGACTGGATACCCGAGTCGGGTATCCGGGTACCCAATTAGATTTTCGGATCGGGTATCAGGTATGTGATTTTGGGTTTTTCGGGGTCGAGTATCCAAAATTTTCGGATCGGGTATCCACGAATACCCGAATTGACAGCCCTACCTCCCGCCAACAAAGAGTAAGCAGCACCACTGTCCAAAACCAAGACAATCCCAGCAGAAACCAAAAGGCAAAAGAGGCGAGATGAAGTTCACCTTTGTATCAATTGGTAAGTGGAAATGGTTCTTTGATACCTTCCAGGCCATCTTCTAGCTTTAACCAGCTCATCATACATTTCTCCTGGTAGGAAAGGGAAGTTCGGGCACCACCCTTTTATCCATGAACCGAGCCTCCACAAAATTAGTTTTCTTTCAACCTCCCAATTTGGTTCAAAGTTTTGGAAAGCAACTTTATTTCTAATCCACCATATGGACCATGTAATCACATAGAAAAGGGATGTCCATATTTTCTTATCGAACTTGTAGAAAGGTACATCCATCCAAGTGAGAAAACACAAGACCGGGTCTTCGGGCAAGCTGAAGGCGAGATTCCATTGGTTACAGCAGAAGTACCACAGGCTGCTAGAGTACTTACATCCAAACATGATGTTGTTGATAGTCTCTCACTCTTCCTTGCAAAAAACGCACAGATCATCTGCAATTCCGGGAACTCCAAATCTGAAAAGTCTGTCCCTGGTGTTGAGTTTTCCTTGGAGGACAAACCACACCAAAAGTTGGGCACGAGGTGGGGCGACCTTATTCCATGCTAGTCTTCCATTCCGAGAATGGCTATCGTCTTCTCCCATGAAATGATTAACTTGCGCAAGAAAACCAGAAACAGAGAAAGCATTTGAAGTATCAAAAGTTCAATCTTTTCTCTTGTTCTATTCAAATAATTTCTATTTCTAGACCATTATTAATAATACCTATCAACTGGTGCTTTTATTGGTTTACTCCTCCTCAATCTCCAATCTGGGAATCGATTCCTACATCTTCCGTGCCCACCATCACTATAAAGGATCTGATGACTATCATGAAGGAACTCGTAGTGAAAATGAGCTCACAAACTTCAATACTCAAGTCCATGCTCTGCCGGTCTGTGTCCGTACGTCATCTGATAAGCAAAATTCATAATGCGGATTAACCAAAGCAAGCATGAAATATGCAGTCATTGGATTTGAATTTCAACTCCATGAGTTTCAGTTGCACATGAATTTCAATTTCAAGTTCAGAAAATTAAAGTAGCGAATGAAAACAATTGTTGATCAAATTGAATCAGGGAAACATACATAACCAAATTCTCGAAATTGGGGAGGTGAATTGCATATTGAATAGATTAAGTTGAATTGCAAAACATATTCACAAACCTCCAGTTCAATTCTTGGATTAAAGATGAACATAATGAAGTTGAAGTATTTCTTACTTTATGGAAAATCCACGATTCCATCGACATCAGAACGCTCATTCTCCATTGATTGAATAAATTGAAGATTGAATGAATAATTGAAATCAGCGCAGCCAAAATCTGCTTCAAATTATCGTGAATATGTTTCAAAACTGAAGAAAGAGAGAAGAAGGAAAATCATGTGATTTACGCTAGGAGAAAAACCGATGGAATTGTGTTTCCATTTCTGCTCTTCAGCGTTATTTCCTGTTTCTTTTTTTTTATATATAATTGAAAACCTGCCACATGTCAATCTAAGAATGAATCTGCTCACATATCTAACTGTACACATTGGTGGTACAATAAATGGATTGTCATTTGGGTTGTCCCAAGCTACTTGCTCCATTTTCCTTTTTGGTTGTCCCGAGCTATTTCCTTCATTTCTTTTTTTGTAAATATTTCATTTTCTCTCTCTTTCACTCTCTAACTTTTCTTCTTTCTTAATTTATTCTCTGTTCACTTAGCAATTTAAATATCAATTTTTTAAATTTTGTACCCAAACAAATCCATCGTGGAATGATTTTTTAAATTTTATACCCAAAGAAATCCATCAACTAACTTTGAAATGGGGAGAGTACCTATTTTATTTGTCATTTTATATATACTAACTAAACAACCCTAAACCCAACTTTAATCCCCATTTTATATACATGCATTATGCATATAGTGAATAATAATGTCATTTTACTAATTTATACTCTCTTCAGTTTATCTATAACTGAGTCATATTCTTTTTCGGGTGGTCCTATTATAGTTAAGTCATTTTTTGGCAATAAACAACACATCTCATCTCTCTTACTTAATTCTCTCTTCATCTTTCTATTTTATTCCCTTTTCTCTGAACCCATTTAATACAATTTTCTGAGTTACATAACCAAAAGAAATGCCTATACTATATAGGGGGCAGAAAAGTATATATATGCATGCAGAAGTGTGATAAAATGCAAACTTTATATATTGTACAAACTCTAAAATTTTCAACATAGTGTAAACACAGTGTAAAATTTCAACTTTTTGATCTCAATGCAATGTCAATACAATGTTAACACAATGTCAACACGGTGTCAACCATTGACATTGTATTGATATTTTCTGTTGATGTTATTTTGTCTTTCGTTGATATTTTTTAACGGTCCAAATCATAGTTTGAAGTTTGTACAATATATAAAATTTGTATTTGATTACATCCCTATACATATATCGTATAAATTATAATAGTTCAGACTAAAATTGTAAGAAAATTCGACATAAGATAGTAAGGAGTATTTATTAGTGATAGCTCATGAGCTATATTTCGTCGAATAATCTTCATATCTAAAATTGTCAGGATTCGCAGAATGTTGTCTGGGTTCATATCGTCATAGTCTTTTCTCTTTTCTTTTAATTTAATTCTGTCAAATCACACATTAATCACTATATAATCCTCTTCTTCCCCATAATTCTATTACATACACGTATTATTTAAAAAGGTAAAAAAGCATAAATATATACTGTACCTGCGTTTGTAAAATTGACTATTTACATAGCATGAATTTTCAAATATCACATCTGCCTAGTTTTATTTTTCTATTTTGGTTGTTGACAAAATTAGTTACTTTTTTTCACTTTTAACAAGTTTTTATTTTTAATGAATTATGTTTCAATCTCCAGTATTAATACCAATAATCATTTTTTTTCTAATCTCTTTCAGTGATCTCTCGTTACACCAATATTGTATTAAAATTGGTGTCAGTTTTTACATACGGAGGTAGTATAATCAATTCACCTTGCTAGTAGAGTTTAATTTAGATATTTACTGGAGTTGACATGCACAAGATTTTGGTATTTTCTAGTTTTAGAAACATGCCTAAAGTCAATTTAGGATTTTGTTGCATGGCCGAAAGGGCATTTTCATTCCTTTCTTACCCTATATTAGTATAGGTATCACATTACCATTTCCCCTCTTATCAATACTCCACGGCAAGTCTCTTTTCACTCACAATTTCGAAAAACCTAGCTTTCACACACAAACACCTAGAACACGCACTAAACTCAAAAATGGAGAAGCTATACATAATCTTAAATGGATTGAAGCCGCTGATGATGATGGTGACGGTGCAAATCGCTCTTGCCGGAGTTAATTTCCTCTACAAGTTGGTGGCGAACACCGGCATGAGCTTGCCCATTTTGATCGCCTACCGCTTCCTCTTTGCTAGCTAGTGCCACGATTGCCCCTCTCGCCCTCATCTTCGAAAGGTCGTTCCTGCTTGAGTAATCTTATCATATATATGAGCGTCTGAAAAATCATGAATTCTGGTCAAATTCAAAAATCAGTTGAAAAAAAATATGAATTTGCTCTATTTAGTTAAGTACTCATATTGAACACATAATATAAAATTAAATTAAATTTGGTGGTTGGATTAAATTCTCGGTCAAGCATTTGCTTGTGGTTTGTTTGGGTAAGTTCAATAAATTAAGATGCATTTGTATCAATCAATAAATATATTAATGTTAGGAAAATTTTCATGCATGTAGCCATTTACCTAAAGAACAAATTTATTTTATTGCATATATCTGATATGGATATCATATATCTGCGTAAACTCGAATTTTAGATCTTTTTTTAATGACAAACAATTATTCTTTAATCTTTATGCAAAATGCAGGGGAACCTTGAACCAAAAGTTATATGCTGCGAGCTTAGTGGTGACCTCCCCAACATTTATCGCGGGTATATCCAATCTTATTCCTGGAGTTACCCTTGTCCTTGGTGTGATTTTTCGGTATAGAAAATTTCATTTTCCTTCTTAATTAGTACTCCTTTTGTTCTATACTAGATGTCACACTTGGGTGATGATTCGAGATTTTAGAAGAGAATTTTTGTATATTGAGAGAATTTTTTACGAAAAAGAAATGTGACGTCTGTTGTTTAATAAACTAAAAAGGAAAGTATGATATTTAATTTGAAATATAAGAAGTACTACTATGTTTTTATTAAATAATATTTTTACATAATACGTGAGATATAACATTATAAAGTTATAATTAGGATGGAGGCATTGGGATTAAAGACCTGGCCTGGTAAAGCAAAGGTGGCTGGAACATTTTTGAGCATAGGAGGGGCAATGATTTTGACATTCTACAAGGGGGTTGAATTTGATTTCTTGTCAACCAAGATTGACCTCCTCCACCAGGGGGACACATGGCAACAGCCAAACAAAAGGCTGAGAACAATGTTTTGGGCCTTGTGTTGGGGCTTGGTTACTGGTTATCTATGTCGACCGGATTGATTGTTCAGGCAATTTATTAAATCGTATAAATGGTTCTTTTTTATTTAAATTTTTTCTTTTACAATGACAAATTTATTCAATTTTTAATGACGAACAGACTAAGATGTCACAATCATATCCATGTCAGTATTCTAGCACTACATTGATCTCAATCATGGGGTCCATTCAAGGTATTATTTATGCTCTTTGTATCGAAAGAGATATGAGCATGTTGAAACTGGGGTGGAACATCAAACTTCTAACAGTTGCTTACATGGTAATTTTACAAATACCAAGAACAAAAATTTTACTAACACGTTTCGTTATCAACACATTTTTAATATTTTTGCACATTTAGGGTGTTTTTGCATCAGGGATAATGCGTGTGGTGATGATGTTGTGTATGAGGATGAGAGGAGCTCTTTATGTGTCGATTTTCAATCCTTTGCTACCCGTGCTCGTCGCCATTGCAGGATGCTTGTTTCTACAGGAAAAGTTGCGTTTGGGAAGGTACAAAATAGTATTTATGTGATTTGAAAATTAAAACATATGTTGATTGATTTTTAATGACAGTGTGCTAGGAGCCGTGGTGATAGTATTTGGACTATAC
Source organism: Salvia hispanica (assembly GCF_023119035.1). Lineage (NCBI taxonomy): Eukaryota > Viridiplantae > Streptophyta > Magnoliopsida > Lamiales > Lamiaceae > Salvia > Salvia hispanica. The sequence goes on along the minus strand of NC_062967.1, from coordinate 8,953,351 downwards.
TTAGTATTGTGGGGTAAAGACAAAGAATTGAAAAAAGTGACCCGTGTGATGGGATCAAAGAGATCCACAATTCCTGCCATCGAAGAAAGTGGAAGAGAAAGTTTCGGAGGATTAAGTAATTGCAGCAATGTTATTGTTGTTGCTCCAAAGTTTGCCCCAAAATCGGGGGTTGCCGTTGGCTTTATCTTGGATGATGGTCAAGAAGAAGATTTAGAGGCTAAGGTTTCTAGCAAAAAAATCAAGACATAAAATATCATGTTTCATCTTACTTATATTATATGGGCAAGCCCTAAATATGTACCCCCTTAGCAATAAGAGAATGATCATGCTAGTATCTTTCTTTTGTACAACCAACATGTGACAATCTTAGGCAAGAGGAATGTAATTTTGACATGTTTGTATTGGTTCACAGACATCACCAAATAACTAAAAGAGATATTTATTTAACAAATGAACATAAAAGGCAGGCAAGTTACACTTAGTTACGATACAAAAATATATGGGGATTTGAAAAAAAGGATCGAATTTAGGGGTCCATTTAAATACATGAATGGGTGTTGTTTAATCCAGTAGGGAAAAAAATGGTAGGAGCTATGTATTTTAAATTAAATTTGAATTTTTTTTGGTGATTAGAACACATCTAAAAGTTTATTAAGGGCTTAATTAAGCCGCTTAAAGAGCATATTTGTGTCTGGCACTGGTCAAGAGCAAATAAAGGGACGACATACCTTCGCACATGCCTACACGCATAGCTGTCAACGGGTCCAACGGCACCGAGCCAAGCTCCAGCTAACCTGTTTCAAAACCCATGCGCCAAGGGTTGGAGTTGCAGAAATTAATTATGGAGTACATAATTATAAGCTGTTTATTATTTAAAATGTTGTCATATAAGTAATTATAAATACCTCCACACTCTCCACATTTATTTCCCTTTGAAGAAACCTAACTTTATCCAATCTGATTTCCACAAAGTTGATGGGAACTTTTTTGGGTGCTTTTGACATTTTACAAAGGGTGTATAGTCAATTTCTAACAATCCACATTGACATTGATCTCCTCCAGATAATAGACAAACATAAAAAGTGTGAAATAAAGGTTTATGATTTTAAGCATCAGATAATATCTTTATTTGCATGTCTCTAGTCAAATTATTCTTACTCAAAGTTTGAAAAGTGTGAAATAAAGGTTTATTTGCATGGATTATTTTTGTCAGCTTTGATTATGTTGTTAATCGTGGTTGCTATTGCTCATGCAGTTTCTTTCATTCTCAATGAGAAGTTGCAGTTTCTCCCGCAAACTGATGAATGTCACGTCGGAACTAGCAAACTTCAATACACGAGTCCATGCACCCCCAGTCTGTGTCCATGCACCGTCAGATGGTTGACTTTACCGACAATTTAACCAAGCTTGCCGGCAGTGCGATGAATTTTTTGTTTGATTTGTTCCATCGCTGCGGGGATACCAAGTTCAATACAACACTTGACATCACCAAGGCGGACGATATAATTATCAACACAGAGCCTACGACGTAACATTGTTTCCATAGATGGTGTTACTCTTGATGTTCTAAATAATGTGGTGGAGAAAACGATACCTTTATTAAAAAAATATTGTATGGATTATAACTTATAATTTAAAGTATATTTTATCGTTTTATTGGTAGGATGTAAATCAAATTTATTGTGATATATTTAAATGCACATCTATAAATATAATTATTTGTACAATAAAATTATTACTCATATTTGTGACGATATTGATTATATATTTTTATTCTATACTTCATCGTATGATATAATAATATTGTGATGAAATTTACTAATTTTAAAAAAAAATTGTGTATGTACTTAAACTGATGTGTATTAGATAATAGTAATATATTGTAACAAATAAATGTAAGTGTAATTTGCATTGTGTAGTCTCCTATCATTAGTATAGCTACAGCCTACATGCCGGTGTAAAAAATGTATTGTGTATTCTCCCAATATCGAACTTGTATTTGGCATCTTTTGCTAAAACTTCAAATTAGAGGCAATGGAAAAGTTGTGAATAGGATATGGCTATTCTCCTATCATTAGTATAGCTACATGCTTATATCAAAAATGTATTGTGTATTCTTCCATATCGAAAATTGCATATTTGGCCTCTGGCCATGCGTCTTAGGTTCTGCTAAAACTTCAAATTAGAGGCAATGGAAAAGTTGTCAACTGAGATGTGGTTATTGGAGTCCAAATGTTGGTTGCGTTATTTCACAATTTACGTTCTCTATACAGATTTTTTTAATATTTATGGTATAAAATATGATTATGATCAAATTTTACTAATTTTGTATCCCCTCCGTCATGCGATTAAGGCAAAACATTTTTTTTGGCACAAAGATAAAGAAATCGTGTTAAATGAGTTAAATAAAATAGGAGAGATGCGAGAGAATAAAATAAGAGTGATTAAATATTATTTTTTGTCAAAAAAATGACTCCATTTAGTTGGGACATCATAAAAAGGAATACGACTCAACTTAATTGAGACGGATGACTATGTGTTTTTTTCTATACTTAAATTGTAGGAGTATATGAATAATGGAATATTGGAGTATTGTTTTACTGTTGTCATGTAAATATTCAATTTTGTTATAATTAATTTAGGTGTTTTTTTAAATTTATTTAATCATAACGTTTCAAATACATGTAATGATCAGATGTTAAATTATTTTCTGAAAATTAATTGAGTGCACGGCATGGAACTAGTATTCAAAATATGTGCATGGGAATATTTTATTAGAATTAGGAATGGTGAAATGAAATAATTATTTTCTCAATCTCTCTGGCCTAAAAACGCCTCCCTGGCACCTCAATTAGGGATTTTCTTTCTTATTCACGCTTTTCTCTTGCTCTCTTCAAAATAATTTCTATGAGGTATACACTAAACAACCCTATAAACCCAATTTTAATTGTCATATTGTATATAGTGAATAATAATTTTTTTCTAAATTTATATTACTAATATATATGCATATCGTATAATTAAGCTCATACTCAAAATTGTACTAGAAGAAAATTTACCTTGACCTTTTCTTTTTAGTTTCAAAAATTTCTTGCATGTGACATAAGATAGTAAAGAGCATTTATTTCATTTTTGTGGTAATGAGCAAGGAGCATTAATTAATTAGTGAGCTATATTTCGTCGATTTAATCTTCATATCTAAAATTTGTCTGGATTCGCGGAAGGTAGTCTGGGGACTGGGCGTCATATCATCAAAGTCTTTTCTCTTTTTCTTTTATTAATTCTGTCTAATCGCAAAATAAATCTCAATATAATCCTTTCTTCCACATAATTCTATTGCATGCACGTATAATTACAAAAAGGCAAAAAAGCACAAATATATACTCCTCTGGATCATTAAAAATGAAAATTTTTCCTTAAAATTTTTTCTATTAAAAATGATATATTTTCTGAAATAGAAACAACGACAACTTTACTTTGTCTTTTGTTTTTTACTTTACGCTCATTCCACTAATTCACAAAACAATAATACGTAAAATCTCGTGTTGAAAAACAAATGTTTCACACTCATTTAATAGGACGGAGGGAGACGTTTGAAAAATTGACTCTATTTACATTTGATTTTTGCAAATGTCAAATATGTCCACTGTTGATAGATTTGTTTTTCTCTTTTTGGTCATTAACAAAAATTAGTCATCTCCAGTAACAATATCAACAATGAAATTTGTGTCGTTCTAACATACGGAGGTAGCATAGCAAATTCGCCTAGCTATAGTGTGTACTCTCTCAATACCATAAAAATAGAGAGACTTTCTATTTAAGTACTTATGTCCTATAAAAATAGTTCATTCTCCACTAACATATATACTCAATAATTTTTCCTTTCTATATTTTTCGTACTTTATCAATTACGCATTAAAACTTGTATCGTTCCAAAAATCTCTATTTTTATGGGACGGGTCGATAGAGTATAATTTAGAGAGTGAAGTTGACATGCAAAAGATTTTGATATTTTCTAGTTATAAAACAAAGCCTAAAGTCAATTTAAGATTTGCATGGCCGAAAGTGGATTATCAATTATCATTCCTTTCTTCCCCTATATAAGTACAGTCCCATCTCCCCTCCTACAACACTCCAACTCTCTTTTCACTCACAATTTTCTCTACATTTATTGTCCAAAACCTAGTTATCGTGGTCCCTTTGAATTGCTTTCACACACAAACACCTAGAACACGCACTACACTCACCAAATTGAAAAATGGGGAAGCTCTACAAATTCTTAGATGCATTGAGGCCGCTGATGATGATGGTGACGGTGCAGATAGCTCTTGCCGGAGTTAACATCCTCTACAAGTTGGTGGCAAACACCGGCATGAGCTTGCCCATTTTGATCGCCTACCGCTTCCTCTTTGCTAGCGCCACAGTTGCCCCTCTTGCCCTCATCCTCGAAAGGTCGTTCCCATACAAGTAATCTTATCATATAAATTGAGCGTTTGAAAAATTATGAATTTTAGTCAAATTCGAAAAATCAGTTGAAAAAACTATGAATTTGCTCTATTTTGTTAAGTACTCAATTTGAACACGTAGTCCTAATTGAAAAATAGGAAAAATTAAATTTAGTGTTTGGAATTAAAGTGTTCAATTTATACAATTTTGAGATGATAGATTATTCTTATGTTTGCAGGAACACCAGACCGAAATTGACTTGGAAGATTCTTGGTCAAGCATTTGCTTGTGGTTTGTTTGGGTAATTAAGTTCGAAAAATTAAGATGCAAATGTATACATATAATCTTAGGAAAATTTGGTGCATCTAACCATTTACCTAAGACCAAATTTGTTTTATTGCATATATCTAATATGAATATCATATATCTGCATAAACTCGTATTTTAGATCTTTTAATTAATGATAAACAATTATTCTTTATGCTTAATGCAGGGGAACCTTGAATCAAAATTTATACGCTGCGAGCTTAGTGGCGACCTCCCCCACATTTATCTCGGCTATATCCAATCTTAATCCCGCATTTACCCTTATCCTTGCTGTTATTTTTCGGTATACATAAATTCGTTTTCCTTCATACTCCATGTTTTAATTAAAATAATATTTTTATAGTAACATATACTCATAAATCTATCAAATAATAAATTAGGATGGAAGCATTGGGATTAAAGACATGGACTGGTAAAGCAAAGGTGATTGGAACATTTGTGAGCATAGGAGGGGCAATGCTTTTGACTTTCTACAAAGGGGTTGAATTCGATTTCTTGTCAACGAAGATTGACTTCCACCACCGGTGGGGACAAGTGGCAGTGACTAAACAAAAGCCCCAGAACAATGTTTTGGGCCTTGTGTTGGGGCTTGCTAGCTGCTTATCTTGGTCAATCTCATTGATTTTTCAGGTAATATATTAAATGGTTTACAAGCTTCTTTTATGTAGTTTTTTTTATAATTAAAAATATATCTGTGTTTTTTAATGGCGAACAGACTCAGATGTCGAAGTCATATCCATGTCACTATTCTAGCACTGTATTGATCTCAATCATGGGGTCTATTCAAGGAATTGTTTATGCTCTTTGTATCGAAAGAGATATGAGCATGTGGAAACTGGGATGGAATATCATACTTTTTACAGCTGCTTACATGGTAACTTTTAAATAATCAAGAAAAACTATGAACACATTTTGTTATTAACACATTTCTTTCTTTTTTTTCTTAATTAGGGCGTTGTTGCATCAGGGATAATGTGGGTGTTCATCATGCTGTGTGTGAGGATGAGAGGGCCGCTTTACGTGTCAATTTTCAATCCTTTGCTTCTCGTGCTGGTAGCCATTGCCGGATGCTTGTTTCTAAAGGAAAAGTTGTATTTGGGAAGGTATAAAATTATATACTATTGATTTGAAAGTTGAAACATATGTTGATTGTATTTTAATGACAGTGTGCTAGGGGCTGTGATAATAGTAATTGGATTGTACTTAGTATTGTGGGCCAAAGACAAAGAACTAAAAAAAGCGATCCGTTTGGTGGCATTAAAGAAATCCACAAATCCCACCATCGAAGAAAGTGGAAGAAAAAGCTTCGGAGGATTAAGTACTTGTAGCAATGTCATTGTCGTTGCTCCAACTATTGTCCCAGAATCAGGGGGATCGGCTGTCTTTGTCTTGGATGATGGTCAAGAAGAAGATTTAGAGGCTAAGGTTTCTAGCACAAAAATCAAGACTTAAAATATCATGTTTCATCTTTCTTATATTATATGGGCAAGCCCTAAATATGTACCCCCTTAGCAATAAGAGAATGATCATGCTAGTATCTTTCTTTTGTAGTCCCAACATGTGACAATCTTCGGCAAGAGGAATGTAATTTTGGCATGTTTGTATTGGTTCACAGAATAATTTCCATTACCCAAAAAGAGAGATTTATTGAACAAATGAACATACAAGGCAGCTAAGTTTCACTCCAGCTAACTGGTTTAAAAACCCATGCGCCGCCAAGGGTTGGAGTTGCAAAAATTAATTGTAAAGAAGTATACTACTACTATTTAATTATAAGTTGTTTATTATTTTAAATAAGTTTCTATGTTGGAGTCTCTAATCATAGTAATTATAAATAGCCACATATTACATATCAAATTATATTTTCGGACTCTCCACATTTATTTCCCTTTGAACAAACCTAACTTTGTCCAATTTAGCTCAAACTAAATGTTGAAAAATGGCTGAAACAGTTCTTTTTACTGACCGAAAAAGGCTCGAGCCTACATGTGACGACCAAAAATTCGAGACAAGCGGTCAAAAGCCAAACTGCAAAAACCAAAACAGAAAAATACACAACATGATAACATCCCAACAAAACAAAAAAAAAAGACGAAACAAAGCCAACTAGGCACTAGCTAACTACATAGCCAAACTAGAAACACACGCAGCAGCAAAAAATACGAGCAAAGGCCATAATGCAAAGTTGGAATTAGGGACATAAACATAAATCTTCATACCGAAATCTGGTATTCATATTCACTTGATCGATCGATTGTCAGCTCTGCTAAAACAATGAAAAGACTTTGACACTAAACCCATCGTCTACTTAGTACTTTAAAAGGAGTAATCTCCATGTAAATCATACGGAGTAAAATTTAATTAATGCTGTGATATTTATAAACAAAATATTAGACAATGTACAATTCATCATACCCATGTACCAAATTAAAAGCTGGAGTACAATCTTTTTTAATCACGACTAACTATTTATAACTACGTTGTTATATAATCTGAAAAATTAATTAAAATTAATTTCTTGATAATTCGAGTACAACCCACAAAAGAATTTTAATTTAACTAGCGATAATCGTATATAAATTAAATTACCATGCTGACGTTGTTTGGTTGTAAGATTAAGATTTTAAGACTCTATGCATTATTCAAACAAAATTCAGATGGCGGTTTAATTATGTCCAAATCATTCTATTTATTTTTCGAATTATGTCAATTTCATAAAGTCAAAAGATAAGCACCCCACATAAATTTAGTGAAACTATAGATAAATTCAACAGAATTGGTGGAATAAGATCGATGCAACATACTACATGTTCTCTTTAATCCATTAATTTACAATAATTATATTCTTTCCTTTTCATGGCAAATGTTACGGTTTCTTTAATTTGTCCCATTATATCACGTTTCTTTTTTTTTTTTTTCTGAAAAAAATTCTTTCACATTAAAATATAAAAATATATTTTCTCACTCTACTTAACACATAAACTTCTCCTTAAATTTCATATTATTATCCAAGTGCGGTATCCACGTTATGACTCTTCACTTAATACACAAAATTAATATTATCAAGTGTGACATTTACCTTTGAGCAAGGGAGTACAAAATTACAAATTAAATTCTCGATTTTCAATGCTCCACCAAATATCAATCAATATGTGTAACTAACTCAAAAAGTCAACCAGCAGCTTATGAAGAAAAAGTAAAAATCAAATTTATTTTAATGGTTGCTAAAAGAATCTCTATGCAGTATTCTTGATTTACCTAAACCAGAAATTTTATAATGTCAAATTAACATTAAATAAAAATAAAAATGAACTGATGAAAAGATAAGATCTCTACTTAGTTCCTTAAGACTTTTTTTGTTTATTAATAGGTTATTAAACTTTTAGTTGTTTCCATATGGTTATTATAAACAATTTTTGTCTAAAGTTTAATTTGATTGAATTTGCAGCATATGGTGTACCCTAGTGGAGTACTACAATTCAATTAAATTTGAGAAGGAAATGTCATAAAGACATCAATAGAAAAAAAATAAGTAAAAAATTTCCATAAATGAAAATGAGACTAATTTTGGGTGTAAGAAAAAATAAGACTATTTTTTCTTGAATATCATTTTCAATAAAAAAAAAAAAGGTATATATATTTTTGAATTACACAGCACAATAGGAAATAACATCATTAATCAAAACTCAATAAAGTCACGAAATCTCACCTGTGTCTCTAACACCTCACCAAACACAACCAACAATTTAATAATTTCATTTTCGTAAATTTTCATCATTTATAAGCCTCTCTTTTTCTTGATCTGCGGTTTAAATAATTGTCTCAAAATTTCTGGGTTTGGAGTTTTACACACTTGCTGTGGAGCTGGGGTTGTCAAGAATTTGTGTAATTTTTCAAAAGGTACTAAATTTATGATCCCATTTCCATCATCTTTTACTTTTCATGGTAAAGGTTGAAGCTTCAGATTTTTAAGTCAATGCCCTCGTTTAACCCTGTTCGAATTTAATGGTTCTTTGCAGATTTCTGATGGAAAATATGAAAGTTGTGTGTTTCTTGAAGTTCTTTTAGCAGGTTTACTTCTTTATCTCTCTCTCTTTTCATTTACTTTGGTGAGATTATTTACAAGTTACAATCTTTTATCTGATTTTGTGGTTTAGTATGATTGTGTCTGATTAGGTTAGCTTGAAATCTATTTGCTTGCTATTTTGACTTAAGGGACTAGTGTTCTAAATTCTTTGAAAGGCACTAACCTAATCGAATTGACGAATTGTTGAATAGGCATATTATGATTGAGATAAATCTTGCTATTTTTTGGTGTTTCTGTGGCATTTATGCTGATTATTTGTATGTTTAAGTGGATGATTCGAGGTTATTTGTCGAATTCATGTGTTTGTTTATCCGCCTTTTCTTTACTTTCACACTGCAAGTAGAAATATGTGAATCAGTGTCTAATTATGTTATGATTCACTCTACCTTTTGAGTCCATGTGAAAGTGAAACTATCCTTTTTCAACCCCTCTTAATTATCTTTTCCTTTTCATTGGTTTATTTCATTTGATTCTCCTATGAATGCTTTTCTCCTTTGTATTTTCAGCTTTTCTTCCATTGAATCCGCTTTTGTTTATTGACATCCAGGGTGATCACATTCCGAGTTATCTATAAATGATCGAAAAAAGGCTTTGTATTAGTACTTGATTCTGCCATTCCTCCCTACTTACCACTTGGGAAATTCAATGTCTTTCCGGAGTATAGCTCGGGATTTGAGGGAGAGTTTTGGCAGCCTGTCGCGGAGGAGTTTTGATGTGAGGTTGCCTGGACATTATAGGGGGAAATCTCATGGTTCGTTTAATGACTTGGGTGACCAGCCCTTGTTGATCCAGAACAGTAGGTGGGCTAATCTGCCGCCTGAGCTACTTTACGATGTGATTAGGAGGTTGGAGGAGAGCGAGAGCACGTGGCCCACCCGGAAACATGTCGTTGCGTGTGCAGCTGTTTGCCGGTCCTGGAGGAGCATGTGCAAGGAAATAGTTAAAAATCCGGAACTCTGTGGGAAGCTTACTTTCCCGGTTTCTCTTAAGCAGGTATTCACTGCACGTTTTTCTGTTGTCGTGTACACAAGTGTACTAAACTTCCTTTTGTCTCAACCGCTTCTGCTATCACTTAATGATTTACCAGCACAATGCAGCACTGACCTTAGAAACAGAGCTTCCGGTATCGTTACAATAAGTTGATATGGAATCTGTTTTCATATGCAGCCTGGCTCTCGTGACGGAACTATTCAGTGCTTCATTAAGCGAGACAAATCCAATTTAACCTACCACCTGTTTTTGTGCCTTAGTCCAGGTGAGTGAGTTCATTTCTTAAATTGATGATATGCTATTACTTGTTCTTCAATGTTGTTTCGTTATTTTCAAATGCCATGTATTTGGAAAACGATATCTGAAAACATGAATTAGTACATTAGGAGAATGTTTTGAGATTGTAAGCATCATTTTTGAATTCGCAGCTTTGCTAGTTGAAAATGGGAAGTTTCTTCTCTCTGCTAAAAGAACTCGAAGAACAACTTGTACAGAATACGTCATCTCTATGGATGCAGATAACATCTCCAGATCAAGTAGCACATACATTGGCAAACTAAGGTAGGCTTTTCTGTCGATCTTACACCCTATTGCTCGACCTTCGGCTCTTCAAAAGAGTACGTTTATTGCATTTACTGCTTACAGAAGCTTCTCGACTGCATCATTTTTCGCCTGATGCATAATTCCAGAAACTAAACTCTTATTTCGAAAATTTATTTCATACGTATATAGCATGATAACTTCTATAGTGGCACGAAGATAAGTTATTCAAACAGTGTTTCGCAATGCTGTATATTAATAGGTTGTGCGGGATTTCTTTCGTGGGGTGGAGAATGACAAGATCATTTTCATGACTAAATTCTTTGGCTTCTATACAAGAGGGCCATCGAGGAGCTTCTTGTTTTTTCGTTGCAAAATTAGTTTGCTAACTCCATAAGGCATAAATGATTGTCTTGTGTAGTATGAGTGGTTTTTAACTAAATTATTGTGTGTAGTTGAAAATATCTACCATTTATTGTTCATTTCTGTTTATAGAATGTTACTGAGCTATTGATACTAAATCGCAGATCGAATTTTCTCGGTACAAAGTTTTTGATATACGACACACAGCCATGTTCTCACGTCCCGCCACCGGGGAGGTCAAGCCGCCGGTTCTACTCCAAGAAAGTATCTCCGAAAGTACCGACGGGAAGTTACAGCATAGCTCAAATCACATACGAGCTGAACGTGCTCGGGACGCGCGGTCCGAGAAAAATGAACTGCATTATGCACTCAATCCCCGTCGCGTCCCTCGAACCCGGCGGCGTAGTTCCCGGGCAGCCGGAACTTCTCCCGAGATCCCTAGAAGACTCGTTCCGGAGCCTCTCATTCTCGAAGTCTCTGGACCGCTCCACCGAGTTCAGCAGCTCGAGATTTTCCGAAATGGCCCGGGTGTCGAACGAGGATGACGAGAGCAGCAAAACCCGGCCTTTGGTTCTGAAGAACAAGGCCCCGCGGTGGCACGAGCAGCTGCAGTGCTGGTGCCTCAACTTCCGGGGACGGGTGACAGTCGCGTCCGTGAAGAACTTCCAGCTGATCGCGTCGACTCAGCCACCGGGTGCTTCGGACCATGATAAGGTGATTCTGCAGTTTGGGAAGGTTGAGAAGGACTTGTTCACCATGGATTATAGGTATCCATTGTCTGCATTTCAGGCATTTGCAATCTGTTTGAGCAGCTTTGACACTAAACTGGCTTGTGAATAGACAAAATTGACCTTTGCTTGCTTGATTCTAACTGTGAGATGATGGTGTTTGTAGCTCTTTTATGTTTGGATATTGATGGTGATGGTTGTTAGTTTATATTAACCTTGGGGAAATTTCTGTTAAAAATGTCTCTATTAAAATAAAATTAGGTGACAATTATTGAAGGAAGCATAACATGCAAGAATGTGGGCTAGTTAAGAGGTTGATTGTCCATCCATATTTATGTTGCCTACCTATTATTGACAAGTGCCAGAAACATTAAGAAGAAATTAAATGCTATGCAATGATTTTACGTTTTAAATTATTGTTATCCACCAAATCATGAACTGACTGATAATTTTTGATGCGACACGAATACATACGAAGTTAATTTAGTTAGTATCAAGCCGTATCGTGTTTATATTCTTACTGGGTTAATACGATAAAGACACAATAATCTTGATTCGGATTCATGTAACTCGTTAATAGCTATTATTATCTATTTCTTATTTTACTACTACTATTTTTACTAGAGTTAAAATTAGATTATCATTTTCTCACTTTTCAATGTCGTTTCCACTCCATTGCCTTCACTGACACGACATCCACTATCACGTTGTCGTCGTGCCATATCTTATTTGCAACACACCTGAATCGTTCTGTATCGTCATGTGGTTATTGTGTCGGGTTCATATTATTATCGTGTTTCATCGGATTTTGCCACCACAAATCAAGTTTTGATTGGTAGTATATTTCTCATTAAAGTTCATATTCAACCTTAGACCGTCCTACTTTTATTTGTTGTTTTTATTGCTGTAATTCATACTATTATAATGAATATTTTCTATTACGATATGGAAATTTGTGGAGTAGACATTTGAATTTTTTGAACAATTTAATTTCATGATATTATGTGTAACCCATTAATGGTTAAATTAGTAGTATAAAGTTTACTAATAACACAAGATTTGTCACTTGCAACCTTTCTTAGTTAAAAAAAAAAGAAGAAAACGGAATGGAACGGATAAAACTTAATAGCCTGGATTTTTTCTCAACATAGATGATGTTTCATAAAACAATATTAATATATGATTTCTAGTTTTTTAAAAGACACGACTTCATATATGTGGGACAAGTAATAAAGAATAATAGATTGCTTAGTTAGATATATCATATATGGGGTGTTGAATAATCGAAATGAAAAGAGGAAGTTAAGCATCACATTGATTATACAAATGGATAATGTCTTGTCGATCGCATTCAATTTAGAAATGCATTATTGAAAGGTATTATTTAATTTTCAAATTATTCAATTGATATAAAAGTAAGTTCTGGGATTATAAAGTATTAATATGATTTTATTGGGTACTTTGCAATGGAAGTCATGGGACATGCGAATTAAATTACGTGACATAAATATAATAAATTCTGAAATTAAGTGTGAAAGAAACAATTGTGTAGTTATCATTTTTTCCCTTTGATTAATGCTCTTTATATGTCAATACTAGTTTTTTTTTTATTGTATGCACAATGCTGTACACGTTCAAAGACTTGAATTATTTATTCCGTATATTATAATCCAATTTTTTTTAATAGTGGAAGAATGCAACTTGGTCTTATTATATTCCTTTTATATTCACAATTTACTAATTTACACAGTATATAAATTTTATTGAGCAACACAAGAGATTTTAGTTAAATCGAAACGGCGGTTTAGTCAGATCCGGTTTTCAAGCCACAGGCCTAATCAAAATTAGTTTATCGATTCTACTGGGCTGATTTTGGTTAGTATAATAGTATCTTTTTAATCAAAATCGGAAAAATTTCATGAAAAAAATAGGAAAATCTTTTAAAATTTGAAACAATAATTAAAAAATGCCTAAAAATATATGGCGTCTTTGGAAAATCGTATTGGCTACGGTTCTAGCTCCCTTAGAACTGTGACCATCGATTTGAATCGACGGCATTGTTAAGCTCCAACTTGAATTGTTGATTAGGCCTCATCGATATCACAATTTGCGTCTAAGTTATTATTACATAAATCGATAATAGTTCCTCAGTTACACCAATGGTTTGAAACCCCTTCATAAAAATCGATGAATAAGTAAACTTGTTAGTTATGTAGAAGTATCTTAACAATTAAACTTCGTTTCGTGTCCTAACTCTTATATAAGTTGTATTTAATACAATTATCAAATACTCCATATATTTCATCTGCAAAAAAATTGTGTTATTTTCTCAATTTCAATATTTAAAGTTTTCATTTTAGTACTACATGGTTTATACGCCCCACCAATTCATTAAATTTATAATTTAATATAATACTAAAAAAATGAGATTACTCTCTAGTTTAGTTCACACAAACACACAATTGTGCGTGTTTGGACAGCCACCAGCAGTTATACAGTTGTCTCTCATGTACAGTAGTTTCATTTATTCTATTTTTCTGCTTAATTTTTCTTTGCGTCAAATATTTTCCACTCTACTTCCTTCCAATTCAGTCATAAGCTCTCTCTCACGCCATTAACTAGGGTTTGATTTTCAAAAATTTCCACTAGTTTTCGCATGTAGACATCACATAGCCGTGTAACAATCGAGGTGCGTTAAATTACTTTTGTCTTGTTATTTCTTCTCTGATTTCTACTAGATTGATTGATTTTCGCCTTTTGTTTTTGTTGAAGATCTGTTTTTGACGCAATTCTTCCTCTCTAGGTTGCGTTAATGCTGAATCTCTTTAAATCAATTGTGTTTATGAATTGATGTTCATAGAGACTAAACTCGGTTGATTTTCTGGTGAAATTTCTGATCAAGGTTTGCAATTCTTAATTGCTTATCAATTGTAATGTGTGTGATTGAAATCTGAAGTGGTTAGTTATGCTCTGTCATTTGATAACATTTTTGCTCTCTGATTTGGGGCTTAATTTAGGGCTCACTTAATGAATTCATTAAACTGGAGTTTGTTTTTAGGAGTTTGAGGAGATCTGTTACAATTTGAAGAAATGCCTCCTCCAAATAATCATGGATCCCATATCCCTTTTGCATCTTTTCGTCGCTCTATATTGACTGTAAGAAGTGATCAGGTTCATTCAGAAATGAGCCATGGTTCGAATATCGAGTACCTGGAGTTGTTCCAACGACAAGGGTTCGCCCGTTTCCATGATCTCTCAGTGGTTAGCGCGGACGAGCTCCTCTCCGTTTCTTGGATACACAAACTGTTGGACGCGTTCACTATGTGCCAGGAGGACTTCAGCACCTTACTATCCGATAACAAAGCATTGCTCTCGAAGCCACCAGCAGACAGGCTTGCCACTGAGTATTTCGAGAGAACCATCAAGGCAATGGATATCTTCAATGCAACCCGCGATGGTGTTGAGACTGTTCGTGTCTGGCAGAAGCATTTGGAGATTGTGGTGTGTGCTCTTGACGCGAAGCAGAGAATGGTTGGTGAGAGCCAGTTTCGTCGTGCAAGAAAAGCCTTGATGGATTTGGCATTACTGATGTTGGACGACAAAGATACCGGCTCTGTATTTTCACACAGGAACCGCTCTTTTGGGCGTAAGGGCAAGGAGCACCACCGCAGGAGCTCATCAGGGCACTCACGGTCACTTTCTTGGAGCGTATCACATTCTTGGTCCGCCTCTAAGCAGCTCCAGTCCATTGCCAACAACTTGGTTCCTCCAAAAACGAACGAAATAGCAGCAACTAATGGCTTGGCGATGCTCATCTTTGCAATGAGCTTTATTCTGATGTTTGTGTTATGGATTCTCGTTGCTGCAATCCCTTGTCAGGACCGAGGCGTGCAGATCCACTTTACAATCCCTCGTCAGCTCTCGTGGACCACGCCTCTGTTCTTGCTCCACAGCCGAATCATGGATGAGTCCAAGAAGAGAGAGCGACGCAACACCTGTGGATTGTTGAAGGAGATATATCAAATCGAGAAGAGCGTGCATCAGCTGACAGACTTGGTGGATGCCGCTCAGTTCCCACTGTCGGACGAGCTGAAGGAAGAAGTTAAAGAGAACGTCAACGAGCTGTCTTTAGCATGTGAGGCTTGTAAGACGGGGCTTGAGCCACTGCAGCTCAAGTTACGTGAGACGTTCAGGAAAGTCATGGCTTGCCGCACAGAGGGCCTCGACTTCCTTGGCAAGGCTACAGAGCCCTAATGAAGGAGCTGTTGGAAAGAAAGAGCAATTGCAAATACTCTTGTCATGCTATAGTTTTTACCATGAAAAAGAACCTGTTACTTATTGTTGCCCACAGTAATAAAAATTAATCAGGTTTGTGCTTAGTTATTATACCTACTTTCTTGTAAAATATTGCCTTCAATTTTTTTCTTGATTGATTCTTTATTCTTGTTAAATATGTATGTCTGGGAAAGATATTCCCTTTTTATCTAGTGCATTTCAAGAACACTTTCTGTCTGTTGTGATTCTATTTGGCAATAATATGTTTTGTTGCTCATAAATTGTTTATTATTCTTCTCAAAGATCTGACTGATCTGGTCTTCTATCATATGTAACTAAGTATTTAAATGATTAGATTTTGTCTACTCTGTATTTTGGAACTTGTGATCCAATGTTCACACATTGGTCGACATGGCATGTACAGAATATATTTGGTCTGAGTCAGTTTTAAATCAAAGAATTGACATAAATCTCTGCAAGTCTGTTAAACCTCACTAGTATATTCAACCATTTTCCTAGAGAAATATTTTTGCATCCAAAAATACATAAAATACTGAAAGAAAAACCCACAACAAAACATAGAAATACTCTACTACTAGCAAATTTAATTAATATGAATCCAGTAATTAGAGAAACTGTTTTGTTTTAAAATTTTAAAGTGTGCTGCTTTTGATTTACATGTCTGTAGCTACCACATCTGTAGCTAACTATCCATCTAGCTCATGCCAGAACGACCTCTCGCGACATTGCTGGAGCTCCGCCATGGCAGGCCAAGACCTACTTCCCTATAAACTTTGTCATTGCCAACCACAACATCCACCGTTATATGGAGCGTGTGCTCCTCAGAACTCTTGGAGGTCTTCGCTTCTCTACCACCGGAATTAAGTTCTCCATGAGCTGCATTACACCATTATGGATGCTCGGTGATTCAGACTAACACAATCAAACTGTTCAAGGACATAGATTTAAATATGCATGAAGAGGAAGTCAACAGATTTAGAGATATGTTGTCGACAATCACTCTGGAAAAAATATCACTAAGGTCATTTTTTCAATTAGCGGAGATATGTATTTGCTTTACATAATGACTGAGGAACTTAGCAATCATCATATCAACATGTTACAACACCATATCCACCAAAGTAAGAGACACCCTTAGTTTACGAACATATATATAAGCGAAGTAAGTTCTAGTTTATCACAAAGCGAACTAACATTGCAGAGGAATTAGAAGGATGTGTTAAAGCATGACAGTCAGATGTTAATCATGCCATATCCTGAAAATTACTCCTCAAGGCACTAATGGGATTCATGCAGTAAACAAGAAGGAAATCAGCATTATTTATGATATTGCTTGCGGTATTACATGATAGGATGGTTGAAACTTGAAAGTTTCCATCATACTTAAGTAGGATCAATTGATCATATTCATGACAGATTTGTCATGGAGAAGGCTAGGTATCTTGCACTATAGAATTTCAGGAAACAAAAACTCAGATCCGTATATAATTAAATTAAGACATCTCTGCGTCTTAACAATTACAAAGTCCTTCCAAGCTTACTCCATTGAGGAAAACCGAATCATTCCCTTTAACATGAAGATTAAAAACAAAATGATAAAATTACCATAAGCCCAAAAGTATAGTTCTAAATTTTATGTTCAACAGACCTGGTGTGCTTGTTAAGCTTCTGTAGTTAAGGCACCCTTTGTAATATTAATCATAATGATGTTTCAAAGACCTAAACATTTTCAATTATATATCATGTCTCTATCAACATATCAACCTTACTTACAAGTTTCCAGATACAGTTTGATACCCTTGAAAATTTAATTTTGATCACATAACATGCATACATCTTGAGATCACATTTGTATTAGATCAGTTAGTCCAGATAACTAACTACATACGGATGATCAACAGAGTCTATTAGAACAAATAGATTCACGAATGTCAGTTCTCCCACTCTTATCTCAGAGACTCAGACCATTCAAAGTTGATTTCATCAAACACAAACAAATGTCCTTCCAGATACAGTATGAGCAAGTTATAGCCAATGTTACCAGGTTCAACCCCAATTTCCCATCATCAAAAGCAACAACCAAAAATTTCACAACATATGCACATGGTTTACCTTGACAAGCTAGTGTTACTTTTGATTTAGATTTACCTTGACTACCTTAGAAACCAAAGACACTCAAAATACATGTGTTACTTCATATGCACATGGTCTAGAGAATACATTTGCTTTAGCCTGAAATTCATGGCAAAAGAACCAATTGCTTACACAAAATGAAAAAAGTATAAAAGGTGCATACATCTGAAAACGCATATAAAGCACTTTTCATGTCAAAATTGTGTAAAATGAGCTTAAATGTCGACAAATTCTCAGAAATACATACCTGCTTGTATCTCTTCCTGTTCATTTCAGCCTGCAAATTAGAGTTTTATGAGAGCCTTCCTCCACATCAGAAAATCAATTAGAAAAGGAAAAAAGGTTCAGAATATGCGATGAGAAAGAGGCACCTCTTGTCTCAAGAGCATTTCATGTTCCTCCTCTAGGCTTGTCACCTGAGCCTCCATCTCCACGGTATAAGCCTTGAATCAAGCAACAACGAAGCATTATGCATTAAAAAATGAAAAGTAGTGATAGAATTACTTAGGTTAAAAATTGGGGAAAAGCAAAAAACAATAAAAAAATGATGAGATAGAGAAAGAGAGAGCTAAACCTGCTTCCGCTCTCTCGACCTAGCAGCAGACTCCCTATTTTTAATCATCCGTCTCTGTTTTTGCTGAGTCGCCTTATCCAGAGGCACTTCCTCCGCCGCCGCCCTCCTCTTCCCCCTCCCGCTCCCAAACTCCACACCGATCACACTCTGCACGCACCCCGCCGCCGGAACCCCCGGCGCAGGATTCATCATCACCGGCGGCGGCATCGGCGGAACCCCAACGTCCTCCTCGTTCACGGCCCCCGCCTTCGTCAGGAAAGCCTCCAGCGTCATCGGAGCGTCGCCTCCGCCGGTGACCATGTCCCTCCACACCTCCTCCACCGTCTTGCCATTCATCGCTCCTCCGTCGCCGGCGCTGTCGAAGGAGGCGGAATCGGGGTAGATGTTGCGGAAGATTTCGTCCATATTCATGGAGCCGAAACCCCTAGGTGGTTGATCGGAGTGGATATTTATGGAGGAGGTTGGGGAGTCACGCGGAAGATCCGAATTGGGCGGTGACCTGGACGCGATCACCTTCGACGACGCCATCAACATGAAATTCAAACCGCCCGCCGCTTTTCACGGAATTGAATCAATTTTGTCCCCGATTGAAAATTCAAACTCCTAATCCTACACTAAATTCAAATTGCGTCTTCGTAGATATAAAGGTGACCGAAGCGTAGAGAGAGAGATGAAGATGGAAGAAATGGGCGACTACACTCCCTTTTTGCGATTTGTCGTACTCGCTATAATTATGAGTAGTAATTTTATTTTTTTTTAAAACAAATATTGCATTCATATTATTTTCTACAGATCAGACATAAATTTAAATACAGGAGTACTATGTTATACTATATAAAAAGGTAGGTCTGTCACAATTTAAATTTGATGTTGACCTAACTTCTTACTAAAAAGATTTTACTTTTGAAAAAATAAGTATGAGTAGCACAAGAATTAATAGGCATAGAGATTTAAGGTTTGAAGCTTCTGGATATAATAACTAGACAATAGACATTAGAAGTTAGAACCTTTGATGATAAATAATATTCGTGTAAATTAGGTGTGTAGTTAATTTTATTTTGTTCATGTTTTATAATTATTCGACGTAATATATTGTGAACGAAATCAGGGAGTAATATCCAATGTACCTTTCCATATAAAACATATCCAGAGTTTCGTATTTCAAAGCTTTATTTTACATAGTCAACCCACAACTACAGCATTCAATTAAATTTGTTTCTTTATTTGTCACTCTATTTGTCCATACATTAGCTGAAATTACACTGTTTGGTTAAAAAAAAAAAAAAATTAATAAAAATAAAAATCAAAATAAATACAAAAAAATAACTCAATTACAATGCCTATATGTCAGAGTAGTATTCCCTTCACAAAATCCAGAATTATGTGCAATTATTTTCTTTATGGAACTAATGTATTTTAAAATTTACACGTAAAACATTTTTGTCGTTTTCTTGATGAGACTACAAAAGAGGATGCGATAGAGAAGAACTTATGGGCCGATATTTAAAGGCCCACAATTAATAAATTAAAAAGCCCAGCAACCTAAGTCTAAACCAAAGTCTAACATTGAAAAATCAATATTCATAAGCAAATACACACATGAGGTGATTCGAATTGTCCATGCATAAAAAGGAAATTGTTTTACTTATTAAACTACATTTGGACGTCATTTTTTTTTATCAATATGAAAAATTCACTTTTACAACTGCAATTACATTTACAAATTAAGTACTACTCCATGTCCACAAATAAGAGTCTCATTTTTCCATTTTGGTCCATCCACGAATAAGAGTCTCGATTCATAATTACCATAAATGATAAAGAGACTCCACATTCCACAACTCATTCTTCTCACATATCATTTAAAATTAATATAAATAATTGAGACTCATATTCCACTAACTTTCTTTCCACCCACTTTTTTCAACATTTATTAAAACACATGTCAGACCAGAGATGAATGAGACTATTATCCGTGAACGGAGGGAGTATGAATTAGAGAGGATGGGTGATGGATAAGGAAAATAATAATTCTAAATCTGAAAGCATGCCAATTATAAAAATGAAATTAACATTGAGTAATAAAATTAGCAATTTCATAAATTTTCAGAGCGATAATAATTTTAATTTCGAAGATTATAACAATGGAGAAAACGGTTTGAGCGGAGCTCTTTTTCAGGGCTATTTTCGACCGAACAAGAGAATATTTCCTCCTTTAGATATATGCCCTTTCATCTCTCCGCCGCGCCTCCGCCGCCGTCAACTAACCCTAGTTTCTCCGCCACCATTTTCAGATCCACACGCTCTCGAAACTCAACACTTCCATTTCTGTATTCCCTCCGATTCCAAACTCCACATCCAGACAATTTTTTGTCCAATGCGAGAACTCACCGATTGAAATTAGATACATTTCGATTACACAATCAATAACCATGGAGTTTTGGCATCAGCGGGCAATGATCTCGAAGGCTCTATCGACGGCGTTATTCCACGGCCAGGCGCGGACGGAATCCCCCAATTCTTCCCCTACTTCGACTCAGTGGTTCGTAAAAGTCGTCTTCACACTCTGCTCTCGTCACCCCCAATCGCTTGCTATTCTCAACTCTGATTATTTTCGAAATAATTTGGATCCTATGGTTGCTTATGGTGTAATTTATTTATTGAGCAATAGATCGGATGAGCCTAGATTAGCCTGTAATTTCTTCAGCTACTCACGGCTGAATTTGAATGTTACTCACACCGAATCAACTTTCGAGTTGCTGATTAGGTCACTGTGTCGAGCAAACCTCATTGATTTTGCTAAAACAGTCTATGATTACATGAGAGCTGACCGGATTATCCCGGACAAATCTCTGTTAGATTATCTAGTTTCATCGTTTTCGAATGCGGGGAAGTTTGGGATTGCGGAAGACATTTTAATTGCGAGAGGTGAGCTGTGTAAGCAGAAAGATGAAACAGTTAGTCCCTTTGTGTATAACAAATTTTTGAGCTCATTAATCAGTAGAAATCAGGTGGACAAGGCAGTTCTATTTTTGAGAAGTCATATATTGAAGTCGAAATGCTTCCGCCCCGACAATTTTACGTTTAACATAGTGATGCGGGGTATGTGTGTGGCGGGTAAGGTTGAGAAGGCTTTTGAGCTTTTCAATGTCATGAGCAGTTTCGGTTGCTATCCTGATCTTGTTACGTATAATACCCTTATTAACGGGCTGTGTAGAGTTGGCAGTGCGGATAGAGCACAGGAATTGCTGAGAGAAATGCAATCACTGTGTGAGTTCTCTCCAGATGTTGTGAGTTACACCTCGGTCATTTCTGGATATTGCAAATTAGGTAGGATGGAAGATGCTGCTGCCCTTTTTCATGAGATGATTGGTTGTGGGATTAGACCGAACTTGTTTAGTTTTAATGTTGTTATTGATGGTTTTGGGAAAAAGGGTGAGATAGCTTCAGCTTTGAAGATTTATGAGCAGATGGTCAGGAGTGATGTCCGTCCTGATGTCGTGACACTCACCTCTCTCATCGAAGGCAACTCTCGGGTCGGAGACATGGACCAATGCATGAAGCTTTGGGATGAAATGAATAAGAGGAATGTGTCTCCTAATGCGTATACTTACTCCATCGTTATTAGTGGCCTGTGCAAGTGGAATAGATTGAATGAAGCTTGTAGCTTGTTAAGGGAGCTGAATGGGAGGAAAGAAATTATCCCCCAACCGTTTATTTACAACCCCGTGATCGATGTGCTTTGTAAAGCTGGAAAAATAGACGAGGCAAATGCAATTGTTTCAGATATGGAGGCAAAGGGGTGCTCCCATGATAAGATGACTTATACCATTCTGATTCTGGGGCATTGTATGAAAGGGAGAATGTTTGAAGCTATAAAAATTTATAACAAGATGTTGTCAACGGGTTGTGCACCAGATAGCATTGCTACAAGTTCTTTGGTGACTTGCCTTAGAAAAGCTGGGATGGGACGTGAAGCCAATGAGATAGAAAAAAATGCATTAAATAGTGTGCAGACATGTTCATTGTCATCTGAGAGAACTACAGAGTCTAGGATCAACTTAAAAATTCCCCTGGCTGTTTAATCGAAAGTCATCTTGGCTGATACTTTGTCTTGGCATAGCACTCACATCAGGAACCTCCACAAATCTCTTTCTCTGCCGATGGACCAGAAAAGGTATAAAGATTTTACCGGTTTCTTTATATATTTATGTGTCTCTAGCTATGTGCATCACTCACATCACAGAGCGATTAAGCATGGTCTGTTTTTAATGTTTTATTCTGGTCACTGGTGCTTTTAGCATTTTTTTGGGACTAAGATAATTTTACAACAATGGTAAATGTGGCCTGAATACAATGTGAGCATTCGAAGAAGAACGGGAACTATACCTGAGTGACTCTAATTAGGGGAAAGTGGCCCATGTACTTAGGGCGTATGATGTCAAAGTTTAATGTTATATGCTTTGAATCAGTTATGCAATAACAAGATTAGGATAAATAACTCCTAGTAATTAATGTAAAACTATATAGTCTTATAACATTTCATTCATAAGGCTTTTTATTCCATTACTGATAGGGTTTCAGTTGGAGTATGATTTCTAGTTTTCTACACCTGTGAATCATGAGCATGAGCACAAAGCATGGTCTGAATTGCCTGGCTTAAATATACATGTATGTGTGTGTAGGTCTCGGTTAAAAACAATCTCTTATTTGTTAGAACTTGAGATGCTTGCCCTGCACCTGTAAGTGAGGGTAAGAATGTTTGCACTGCACGTATAAGTCACTTGCACTGTATCTATAACCATAAGTCATTTGCACCGAGCTTATATGGTGAATTCACCATATTTGCTGAGTGTTGTGTTGTAGATTCATAAAACGTTGTCACATTCTCAAACAAAGAGAACAGCAATATTTGAATCCAAATCATATACCACAGGGATCATGCTACACCTCAGACGGACTCTGCACAATCATGTGGCATATTCTTATTTCCTACTAACGCTACCAAATAGTGATTTTTCTTGCAATTGTTGCCAGAAGTTTGTTGAGGTGCAATGAAGAAAGAGTCTCATATATCAGACTGGCTAGGTTTGGTGTACTAGATCCCGGAGAAATTGCTCCAGGTGAATTGGGGAGAATTCGAGGAGGCGAAGCAAATGATGCCATCGAGCCGTACCAAGAGCAGCAGTTAAGATCATCTCCCAATAACTACAACAAGGCTACGACCCTCACCGACCATCTCCTGCGTAGAAATATTGAGGCTTTTGGAAATTCCAAGGCCGTGTAAATGTCTATTTTTTGAGATCATTTTTGACATGCCATTTTCATTGCTCACTCACGGTTCTTTCAATGTGCCAAGGAAAAATCACTAAAATTTCTCAGCCACAGTTCATTGATCAACTGTAGTAAATCCCTAATTTCTCACCCACATAGATTTAAAATATAAAAAAAAAAAGTTGATGGCATCAAAAAATTGAAGATGGAATGTATTAAAATGAAATGCTAATGAAATACTAATCTGTATGATTTACGCAAAGTTGTACCAACATGAAACTAGTTCAGGTTTATACATCTCACTCTCTTTCAACGTTTTGTTCATTTGTTATGCCACTCCATTTTGTCAATGAGTTCCTCTCTTGAGTTTCTCTATATGAATCTCATTCTCATCATACAACTCTTAGAACTCAGAGTTCTCTCTTTTTTTTATTATTGCATTATAAACACTTTGACTTAAAAGCTCTTTTAATTTCTACAAGGTTTTCGACTTCGTGAAAACATCTAATGCATCGTATTTATTCTTCAGTAAATAAATCCATAACTTTCAAACGGAATCCCCAATGAAAATCATGTAGTAGTACGAAATATTTTCGCATCAAGTTTTTCACATTAACTAAACATATAGACATATAGTCATACGTATCCGTAGAGAAAAACTGGTGCTTATATCTTTTTTGGTATTCACTATTCGAAATAAGAATGGACGGAGTAATTACTAAAATTAATCAGACATTTGCCAAACACACCGCAAAATAAATGAAATAGTATATTTATTTGGCCAACGGGTGAACGGGTCCCACAATTTATCTTATTAATCAAAATTATTTATTTTCTATAATATTTTAAGTCGGCGAAGAACGATATTAAGCCTTAACTCATACGCTGATTATATGAAATAAATTCCAATAAATAATGTCACAAATACTTTACGCTACGCTATATTACCTTATTGCCCCTCGTAGTACTATATTGATTAATTCTCCAAATACATGTATTCTCTTGATCTCTTCACATATTATACTTACTACGAGTATATCTTATTCCTTTCATTAGATATTGTAATTTAATGTTTCCCACAAATGTCATGTGGTATTTAATTAATTACTATAATTTATAATTATTTTAATGTGAGGAAATTATGATTATTCATTAAAGCTAAGGTAGTTATTAGAGAAAATCTACAAGTAATATTGATTTTGTAGTGTATGACAAAAATCCGAATATTGTGTGTGACATTGTCATATATAGACTAAATTATATCGATGATATATCGCTATACTAACATAGAAATCATGATAATAGGATGGATATATTGATATTTATTACTTTTTGAAAATATATAAATGGAGTACAAAATATCATCAAAGTTATTTTGAATATATGCAATTATGATATCAATAGATTTCTCATATAATTACCTTTTCTTTCATTTTTTTAATTAAAAATCAATTTAAATAGAGAGAGTTTATGCGAAATTTAATATTTTGTGGTATTTTCAGAATAGATAAAGTGATTATCTTAATAGCATTCACTCAAAACAATATATTTGTAACTACAACTGAAATCTAGAAGAACATATCTATAGACTATAATCCCCATTAATTCTATGTTCTTATCATAAAGGAGATCACAACCCTATCTCCATATCCCATTATCCTTAAACTTGCCCATCAAATTCTTCTTTTAGAAGGGCTATTATAACTATCTTTTCCAGAAAAATAGTGCTACTAGTATTACTATATGTGAGTAAATTATTAAAGTAAAAGAAGAAATAAAAAAAGTATATAAAATTTGAGAAAAATAGATTATGAAAAAAAATAATAAAGAGAAATAAGATTAATTTAAAGGGTAAAAATAAAAGTGCAAAAAAGGAAAAAAGTTATCCAAATAAGAATTCCATAGAAGGGCAATTTGGTCCTTTCAAAAACCATGAGCAAGAAGGAATGACTTTCGGTTTCGTGTCCCATTGGTCAGTAATTTGTGTATATTTGAGAGCATCCCATTGCCCATCCCACTTATATATTTCTCCTCTCTTTCTCTCTCTCATCCTTTCTCTCTCTACATATATACCCGTTAAACAAAAATCCAAAGAAGCAGAAGCCAGATGGAAGAATCGAGCCTCACACAGCTAGAGATGGACGCAGTGCTGCAGCTGATCCAACTCAGCAGCGGCGATTCCGAATCCGCCGCCGATTTCCACCTCCTCTGGCTGGATTTCCCCAAGGAAATCAAGCAGCGATCAGCGGAGGAGGAAATTGGAGAGGAAAGCGTGGGGGAGACGACGGCGACGGCGACGACGACTGATTCTTCGTCGAGCGTGATCAATCCGGAGAAGCTTCTAGAAGAGGCGTTGCCGCGGAGGAGAAAGCGCGTTTTGCCCCTCGCCGATATCTACCGGAAGACCGCTCTCAAAAGGTGCACAAATTGAGGGGTTTTCGTTTCCGATCTCTTTGTGAATTGTGAATATTTGGCCTTGCCTTTACTCGGTCTAGAGAGAGACTGTTTTAGCCATACGTGTATGTATGTGTATATAATGACTTCCGGTTTCACGTGATATGCATAATCATCTTTGACTTGTTGATTTTATGTGAAATTATTCGGTTTAGTTGTGTTTTTAGCTCGATTATTTCATGTTTTGGTCATTTATTTTCGCATCGATTAGAGGTTTAATCACTGCTAAACTAACATGCAGCAGGAGCAGATATCAGTTTAGTTTGTATATACATAGACATACATATATATGTGTATATGTGAGAGAACATAGCTTCAGTGTGATCGCTCGATTTACAGTGCTTGTGATTTGGTTTAGAGGAATAATATTTTTATTTAGCATATTTCAAATAACATTTAATTGATCGTTTTTCACTTTCACATTTAATTTGTTTGTAAGCGTTAATGTTTGTAAATGTGGGAAAAGCAGCTTCTTGATTTTCGAAGAAATTGTACAGGAGGTGAACTTCTGTTTTCCTCTTTACAGTCTTGAATTTTTTTACTATTTTTTTTATGTAAATAAAGTTAAAGTGCCTAAATTAGAAATATAGAAGGCCGAGTCAAGGGTTTTTACTGGAATTATTGATGGACTTATTTAGAAAATTTCACAACACGCAGCTGTGAATTATTTTTAAAATGTGATTATATATTAAGCTAATTTGATTAAGATAAATTAATTGATGTGTTAATCGTAATTCTAATAAAAACATTTAATAATTGTGAGATGTCAAATGTGAAACCGGAAATGATAATTTGTAATGGACGCAATTGAGTCATGAAATAAGGGACCAAACGAAAACTATTCATAAAAAAGTATTGATATTAAAATGAAAATAAGCGTTAATGTATATGAAAAAGCAAAGTTATGATAATAACACTCTACTATTATATGATTGTGCCACTTTTAATATTTTTCTAAGTTCTTGATCAAATTGATGAGACATAAAAACATCAAATTATATTCTTAACGTGGGTTGTTTTTTCACTTGTTAAAATGCATTATATATGATGGGCTATATATTTCATTTATTTAGTTATATTGAGATTTGATTAAATGATGATGATATAGAAATATTGAATATATGAGTAAATTATATGTGATCAATGTTGAGATTTATAAAACCCTATTCCTCTCATATGAGTAATTAGCAGCAATCATGATATTGCAATCTAAATAAGATTTTAGAAACATCTATATTTTTTTACAAAAGTGGGGCAAGCAACACTTTCTTTATGACTATACGATTTAATTTAGGAAATTTGCAACATTGTACAATATCTGATTTTAGTAATTGTAATTACATTTTTTTATTTATTATCGCTGGCTGACATAAGTTATGTTCCAAATAAAAACTATAGTATAATCTTGTAAAAAGCCATATAGATAAGAATTTCTTTATTGCTTCAAATTAATTAGCAAATTAGTCGCCAAACACGCTCTCCTTATAGTTAAAATAAAATAGCTCCCCTTATAGTTAAAATAAAATAATTCATTTCATCAAGTGCACCTATAAAACAAATTAATTCAGTGGAATGAAATATAAATATAGGAGTAAGTATTTTTATTACCTTTAAATGACAATATTCTCCCTTGAAAATCTTCGTACACGGCTAAAAGAGAGAACGAATATTAAAAGGTACACACAAGGTTTTAATGGAGAATTAAATAATTGAGGCGTTTCATTTATGATCATTTACTAGAAACTTCCATTTATAATTTATATCTTATAGGTGATTTTGTTTTGGATAAACTATATTTTAAGCATGAGAAGATTTTGGATCGAGTAATCGAATATATCCAACCTTACATTTTGTCTATGATTGAATATCTTACTAGATTTAGTATTTGTTGTGAAATTCCACTAGTCAAATCCCATAATATGTTGTATCAAATTCCATTAAAGTGTGATTAATGGAGGGTCCCTTTCCATTACATTTTAATTTTTGGTTTTGTACTTGCATCGATGGAATAACATATCAAACCAAATTCTATTATAGAATATATTGGTGATTAAGATTTAATTTAGGCAAGGTTTGACAATTCATTGTGGGACTATTTAGTTTAGTTTTTTCCAAACTCCACCTTCTTTGTCTTAAAAACGATTTTTGAATAAACTTATAGCACATTTGAATTGAACATTGATTAACACATGATGAGTTGGATTTAGCCTACAAAAATATTGTGTGAAAACCTCATGGGATATATAGATTAGGTATGGGTTGAAACACGCATCTTAGTTGTGAGACTATGCCAAGGGAGTATTCGAGTAGATAACTATCGTGTATTCTACAAGTGTTACGTCGACATGCAATACATGGAAGACCGTGAAAATTAGTGACATTTGCAAGAAATAGAACTTGTAGGGTCAGAATTTCACTTCTCATATTGTTTTGTAGCTCTAACTTAACGTAAATGTGACCATTATAGATTCTTGACATTCAATTGATAATTTGATCTCATATTATTCAACAATTCTAACTTAACAGTAATATGACCACCATAGATTCTTTAAAAAAATAAAATTCAATCAAAATACATCACAAAAAGGGTTGGGTGGGAGACATAGCTACCATAGGATCGTGACTACCAAGAATTGTCGGACTGATTAATGGAGTTTTACGATGTCACTCATGGTTGACGGTGATGTCATTCAACTCTGGTGACCCCGACCCCACCTCTATCTCTTACCGCATGAAATCGTATCCCGACCCCACTTCTATCTCTTACCGCATGAAATCGTATGTATATTGCCCAATGAATCCTTACATGACCTAATTAATTTATACTGTATTTATTAATAATTAAGTTTATATGTGGTTGGTTCAAATTTTAATATTGTACTTTTATTTATTGTTTTTTTATGGTCCCCTTCGACTAATTTCCTGAAAACGTAAAGTTTTAATTTGTGTATCGCATGACAACAGTCCAATATATGCAACTTCGTCATTGTCGCATGTGCCATATATTTGTGTGTGAAAACTACAGATGTTTCATCCATATAGTTAATGCATGTATATATTTGTGTGTGAAAATTACAAATATTTCATACATATAGTCAATGCAATTAATTGGAAACCGGATAGATCAAGATTGGACAATTAATCCTTAGTTACCAGCACATTTATTTGTCTGGTGACTCTTGATTAATTATTTTGTACTCAAATGTGCATCAAATCATCTAAGTAAATCCGACTTTGTAATTTCATAAAATCGTACTCCATCATATCCCCATTAAATGTCCAATATTTGACCAGTATGTATTTTAAGAAATTGTTTAACTTTGTTAAGAAAAATGAATAGAAAAATTTAGTGAAATAACCCAATTTTTATATACTACTCCCGCCGTTCCCAAAGAATATGCACTTTGGGTTTGGTACGAGTCAAAATTAGTAAAGTAAGAGAGAGCAAAACGAATTAGAGTATTGTTAGTGGAGAATGGCTCACACCTCATTAGAGAGACAAAAAATTCTAAAATTAGAAAGTGCACATTCTTGTGAGACGGAAGAGTACTAATTAGTTTTAATAATCGTTAAGTAAAATGAATTAGTGTGATATGAGGTTTAGAGGAGTGATCAAGGTCTAACTAATTTTAAGTATATAACTAGAGACTAAATCTCAGCCACATATCTTATTACTCCAAATTAATCCTATGGCTTAAATAATCTTTCAGATTTTTCTCAAAATAAAAGCCCAAGGGCATTTTCGGAACTCATAAGATTAACGTGAATTGTGTGTAGCGATTTGTACAATCTGAACCAAATTCAGCTTATGATTTCTTCCATAGATTCAAAATTGTTCATCTTCCGTCCAGATTTCTTATTTGATCTTCCTAATCAAATCGTATGTGTTTGTTCTTATAGCATGATTAGTGTGTGTATGATGCGAAAAAAGATGTCAGAGTGAGGTATATATGCTTTAAATGGAAGTGTACGCGTTTTGTGAATTGCACAGCATGATTAGCTCTAAAACTACTTATATTACGTTGGAGTGAAGTATTTATCATTTATAGTGATGTAAATATTTCATAGAGTGAAGTATAACTTTGGTTTTTTATACACTAGTGATTTAATGTTTACACTGATGTGTATATTTCATATAGTGAAGTATATATAACAAACAATGAAGTATAACATTGCCTTTTTATACAAACAGTGATTTATTGTGAATATTTCATAAAGTGAAGTATATTGAGTATATAGTGAAGTATATTGAACATATAGTGAAGTATATTGAGTATATAGTGAACTAGTATATGCTTATAATGAAATATATTTTGCATGCTTTATAGTGAAGTTTATATTACTTATAGTTAATTAAAGTTGCTTTATAGTGTACTTATATGAAGGTTTTAATATGTAGCTACTGTATGATATTTGCTCCTTTTACGGGTAAGGATAATCATGGTCACCATTTGACATTTGTTGTTGCCCTTCTGTCCCAGGTAAGAAGCATCTTCTTGCAGAAGGTGTTGTCCTGTCTTCCACACAAAAGAGAGCATTGATTGGGGAATTGCAAAAAGGGGAATGAGAAGGCAAAACATAGGCAGTGAGGATTTGGACATAAATAATTCACTTTGTAGAGCACTTATGACTCATTTTTAGTACACTTTTGAGTGATTTTTATTTCAATTACATGTTTTGGTTCATTTATTGTGAACATATACTTGCAGTGAAGTTGAAATACTATATAGTGTAGTAACTGTTGTGTACAGTGATGTAAAACTGCTTTATAGTGAAGCAAATATGCTATGCAGTGAAGTAAATTAATAGTCAACATAATATTGAATTTAATTGAAACGGATAAGCTTTATATTGTACTAAATGACACATATTATGAACTAGTTTCATACAAATGGTCATGAACGCTTGAAGTTTACAATCATTTTTCCACATTTATCTCCATGTTGTTGCTACATTCTTGATAATGCTTTGATGTTGTCGCCAAGTTATTCAATGACTCATGGTTTGTTTCCGACAATATTAATGAGCTGCAATACTTTGTTCTTAGCCTTTGGAGTATTCACTTGCTGCTTCTTTTAGGCAATACATTTTCAATCGTGTTCCCGCTCGCCATAGTAACAGTCATCATATACTTCACTCTAAGGTGCAATGCAGCTTCTTGAATCTATATATGGTGCAGTGTTACTGAAATCAATAGAAGAAAGATAACATTAGCAATGATTACTAAAATTTTCACCTTTGTTAAGAATACATTTGTATATAGAAGCACCATAGTATTTCATATACAAGTATTATTATACTAACAATCAGCTATACATACAATCATCATAACATAACAAGAATTCGAAGCCTTCATATTAGTAGCATTGTTATTTGTTTACTATTAATTCATGCATAGATCACAAACACTTCACTCTAACACTTGGAATACTTCACTCTAACCATGTTTTACTTCTTGAATTGGAAAAACAAAGCACTACAAGCATAGATCACAAACACACTTCACTCTAACAACTGGAATACTTCGCTCCTAACCATGTTTTACTTCTTGAAATGGAAAAACAAAAGCACTACAAGCATAGATCTGATACACTTCACTCTAACTTGCTTGGAATACTTCACTCTAAACCATGTTTTACTTCATGAAATGGAAAAACAAAGCACTACAAGCATAGATGATAGACACTTCACTCTAACACTGAAATACTTCACTCTAACCATTTTTTACTTCAACTGAAATGGAAAAACAAAGCACTACGAAGCATAGATCAGACACTTCACAAATCTTTCTCATTTCGATTCATTGTTCGACTATGGATGGAGGCGACAGCGATTGCAGCGACAATGGATGGAAGCGATGGCGCGGTGGATGGAAGCGACGGCGACGATGGATGGAGGCGACGGGAAGAGCAGTGATGGCGGGAGATGAATTCTGCAAATGAGAAATTAATTCAATTGTTAACCCTAATTTTATTAGTGAAATGTCCATTATACCCCCGCCTTGTATAGTGAAGTAAATCTGTGATAGAGTGAACTGATTTCTCCTTCAAATTCGAAAATCTCATGTGTTAAAACTAGCCCTTGATTTTCTTGATCTTGTGGCTGTGATTTGTTCTCTAGTTATATACTTAAGGGGCACTTTCCCCATATCACTACTCATACTAAAAATGATAAAATAAAATGGTACATTTATTGAAACCATCCAAAAAAAAAAAAATGACATATTTAATGGGGCCAAGAGAGAGTAATTCTCAAAACCCTAATATTCAAATTACTTCTATTCCTCTGGGGCTATATAGGTAAAAAAAAATCTGTTGGGCCCACAGTAGTACTGTCTTAGCGTTGTGTTTAAGTCAGGAAGTTGAGACCTAGAAATCGAGAATTGTTATTCCAACTTGGTTGTTCTCAAATGACCATTATATCCCCCAAAAATATCCATGGTCAATAATAATTATTTTAAAAAAATGTACTCCGCAATGCAATAATGAAAAGAGTCAGCAAATTAAATGACTAATGAGTTATCATTTCAAAATGAATGAGCAGGAATAAAAATCAAATTGTAGTGCATAGATTTCTAGTATACAATTGTTATATTTGAACTATCTATATTCATAAAGAGATTAGTAGTGTATTACTCAATGGGCTCACTTGCATTTGAACAAGATCATGTATAAATTTCTGTCACAAATCATTATCACTTATAAAATTAACAAACTATAAATGTATAGATAGGCATCACCTAATAATAGTTTATCATTGGATCTTCTAATGTTTACATTATGAGGTGTTTCTGTATTTTTAGCTCACCATCGTCTGTTCGGCTTAAGAATTTTGTATAGATATATTAACCGCAAATGTGATTTATTTCTAAATTAATTTGCCCATGTAGCAATGAAGATTAAATCCAATAATAAAATGCAAAAAAAGAAAAGAGAAGAATGGTACTCGAATAGACGAATTCATCAAATTTTTGTGGTTGATGCAAAAAGAATAAGATTTTTTGTCTCCCTTCATAATCATCCCCCATTCTGGATAAGGTTTTGTACCATACAATTATTTCCATAACCAAACTGTTGAATTACACTAGGGAATATTTCATCTTGTACACATGTGTTTTCTTCGATATGAGGGGAAAAAAAGACTTTCAGTATTAATCCACAAATTCGGTCGAGCAGGATTAATCCGATTCTGCCAAAGGCAGACTTGGAACACCTGTGGTCAACCACAAAAAACATTGTAATTAAATTGGTAGCCTGGCTCCGTTTTATCATCTTGTTCATTTTTGTTTTGTTATAATTTAATTTTATGGGTTTGGCCTAAAAGTTAGCTACTTGATCAATCAAATGGTTGATTATAAGAAACGATGATCAAATCAATAAATAGTCTTTGTTCCCCACGTTTATAGTATGTGTTGGGTGAGTTTTTGGTTCCATATAAAATTCACGTTGATCACGTTCTTCATCTCGTTTGCACTTTTTAATTAGGCCCACTTTTTTAATTTTTGTATGGAACAAATTCTACTCATGATTCCTTATTGCCAAACAAGATTTTTTTTTTTTATTATTATTATAAAATCACTAATGAACTAGTGATATCTCTGTAGATATAAGTGTTATACATATAAAGTTGTATTATAGTTAAAATGCGCATTCTAGATTATTATTAGGACTAATTTGCGAAACCTTATCTAAAAATTGGCATACGTAGTTGATATTCGGTATACTAGACAAGATAATACTTACTACTACATCATTGCAACATTCTAATGACTTTTTCGATGCACGTTTCTTAAAACTTAAGTACAAAAAGTAGAACTCTTATTAATGGACGGAGAAAGTATATGTAAAAGCTAAAAGATCGGCCAGTCATAGATCAATGGAAGAGATTGTAAAATATCTCTGTCGATAAAAAGAAAGACATATGAACAGCTCAAGCTCCATCGATGCGAATAGCCAAATGAATATGCATCCGACTCGGTGCATCAGTGCTCGAGGTGAAAGACATACTCAGTTAGCCGCTGTAATTTACTATGATCCAGTTTCTGTTCATTCACAACGGTCTGCTTCTTCACTGTGAGCATCCGGGATGCAGGGTCCACAGTCCAGCCGTGTTGCACTACATCTGCAAAGAGAGAGCAATCACCCACTATTAACAAAAGAACCACTTTGTGAACAGCAAGTTAGACATGTGATTGCCTTAGCGAGGAAGGGAGCTTACAATTTTTTGCGTCGTCCTCATTCATTCCGAGGAAAAGAGCAGTATCTTGAATGCTTATTGTTGAATAAGCTGATTGTAGCAGTTCAAACATCCTTTTGGTGTACATTTCTGCAATAATTTCAACATAAGCATTGATAAAAAAGTATGTTCCGGTCGTCATAGTTGCTGCAGCATCAAAATCATACAAAAATGTGTTACGGGTTTCTAAAACCTCCCCTACACTAGTACAAGAATCAACAAAGACTAGACTCTTGATGCAAGATTGAAGTCTCTGTTTAAACACAAGGAAAAATCCCCTCGCATTGTGTGTTCTGTATATACAAATTCATCATTCACAAACAGGACAATGGTGATCTAACGAGGTATATTAATTCATTATACTGTTTGCTAGGTTGTAGTTATTTAAGACCAACAAATGGCTAATCATATTGGTGTTAGCAACCCATTTCCTTGAAGAGTTTGAGAGCCATACTCATTTTACCATTATCCAACAAACAAAAAAAAACACTAGAAAGCAATCAAGTTGACGATTATCCAATTCACATAAGTTTCTGATAAATCTATATTAGTGCTACTCAATGTACCATAGTGAGTAAATGGAATCACCAACAGGTCCAACACAATGCACTAAATTCTTCTCACTAAGACACGTAGCTGAGAACATGAATAGTAATGTAGTTAACTGATACGAACGGAAGTTAACGCACACAGACGAACCTGAGAAAGCTGTCATGATTCCCTGACACTGTGGACTCCAGATAAACTCACGAATAGCCTCATGAACACTGGCGTAATCCTTAATCCACAACCTCTGCCCAATTTTCCACGCGGCTGATACTTCTGGCTGGCTCTCTTTCACTGACAGTGGTATCTTCTTCCACAAGAACCTTGCGCTATTACTGTAATAGTTCAAATAGCACAATCGCAGCCACAATCGCCACCACCATACCACGCAACCAAATTAACATAATCAAACAGAAACAATATAGTTATAATAAATTCCTCCGCAAATTCTATAAAATTTAACCAGAGAACAAAAATTACATGTCATTGATGTAGATGTGGCCGATGAGATGAATGGCGTAAGGCCAGTCTTCCTGAAAAGAGACGCCCTCAGATGCAGCCTGTAATCGATAAAAAGAAGAAAAACAGTAGTGTGAGAAAGTTAAGGTTTGCAGCAGGGAATGCGAGGGTAGAATAGGCATGCTTGTACACTACCTGGAACATGAGACTGTCACATATGTCTGCGACCTTGTCATAGGACTTGAAAGCCAGTGCTTCATTCAGAGCGGAGAAATCCATTAATGGCGGCGGCACTGCAGCAGGTGGCGGTGAAGCTGTCTTACTCTCTTTCTCTCACTCAGGTGCAATGGTGATGCCTGTTGTTACATACATGTTTGTTTAAAGAAATTTAATTTGATAGTATGATGCTATGATATATACGATTTTCTTCCTAGAATTGACATTTTAAATTTCTTAGTAGAGTTTTAAGGAAACATTCATTGAATTGCAAGGAAATCACATCTCAATCAAAACGCAACCAGTTAGAATGCAGAGAACATTGTATGATGAAATTTCTAAATGAGAGTCAGGTTGTCATCCCTATATCAAAACAAGACTCTTATTTCAACTGCTAGAAGCTCAATGTACGCATACTCATCATGTATGCTTACTTCCTTAGTGCTTACTGTCACATACTCCACTCAAAAATCTCATTTTGCTACAACCCTAACAAATCAACTACTCTTCTAAATTTCAGATCAATTTAAGCAATTAAATCAGTTTCAAAGTTATAGGACTCTTCTGAATTTCCGGTCCCCATATATTCAACATAAAGCTTTATTCCCATTCACTTTAAACGTCAAAGAAATCAATATGGACAGATTCAAGCATACGAACAAAATCCCAACATAAACCCCATTGAACATTTCGGTCATCCCCAAATCTCACTCCAATGTTTGATCTTATTTCCTATTCATGCATAATTCATCTATTGGGAGTAATTCTTACTTCAATTTAGAAGAATTCCACAACTAATCAAGTATATTTTTAAAAGGGTAGGTTTCGACCCCTCCTTCCCCAGACTCTGAAACTTCATTCAATTCTCCTTAATACCAAGCATATGAGGTGAGTTTGCACAAAGAAGAACAGAGTTCTTACCTCTGATAGCAAAAATCGAAGGTTAGAAGGGCTTGATTCTCAAAATTGAATCTTCAAATAAAATTGGAGGAAGGAGTAGCAGATGGGGAAATCTTTTCTTTTATTTTTCTATTTTTCTATTTTTCGTATTTGGTAAAATAACAATTAGAATTGTTTAACATAAAAAAAAAAATAAAAAAAAATACTGGGCTTACAATCAAAGTGAGACCAATTTATATCTGGCCCATTAACAAACAGTCCAAGCCCAACCCTTACTGCTGAAAAACAATAACCTGCCTATAAATAGAGAGATACCATCGAATTAGGGTTTTAGCTTAGGGCTGAGCCTCACTCTCTCCATCGCAGCAGCAGCATTCAGGTACTGTTCACATGCTTCCATTCTCTCGCATGGGTTTGCATCTCGTCTTTCCATTTTCATCATTTTGACGCAGATTTCTGATATGCAGTTTACACGTCTAGTAAAAATTGAAAGCAACGTTTATTTTAATAATTTGATAAGCGATGCAATCTATCCATTTGCTCAATTGGTTTTATGTTCTGTGTTTTTTAGAGGTTTGGATTTAATCACGATGCTTAATTCTCGAAATAAAACACGATTGTTTGATTTAATAAAAGAAGTTATAAATTGAGCGGATATGGAAGTAAATGCTCTGTCTTTATAAGAACTGGATGAATGTTAGCTGAAATGTTTTTGAATCTGAATGATTTGTCCCCTTTTCAGGTAAAAGAAGCGAAAAATGTCGCACAGGAAGTTTGAGCACCCAAGGCACGGTTCCCTCGGTTTCCTGCCGAGGAAGAGGGCTGCTCGCCATAAGGGAAAGGGTATGTCATTTCTTATGGTTAACGTTCATTCATAAAGCATTTCGTTTAGAATGTTCGATTACATTAGATATGATTTGTGAATTGGTATTGCTGGTATTACTAAATGTCTCACCTCACCTCACCCTTGTCCATTTTCTGATTTACCAAATGTGTGTTGTATAATGGATTAAATAATATATAACGTTTTCTGTGAATGTCTTTATATTGATTGTCTTTGTCCAATATCTGATTTTCATTGAATTTTCTTTGAGATTGCAGTGAAGGCTTTCCCCAAGGATGACCCAACCAAGCCGTGTAGGCTGACCGCCTTCTTGGGATACAAGGCTGGAATGACCCACATTGTCCGAGATGTGGAGAAACCTGGATCAAGTATGTATATCTTGCATTTGGATGTTCTTTATTTTATATTTTTTCTTTATATGTATTGTTAATCAGCTAAATCCATATATTTATGGGCTGTGATCTACACAAGCTGTATCAATCACTTGTCAATTGCTTTCATTGTTTTTCACTATAAGTGTTCAAAAAAGCCAATATCTTGACTAATTTGAAAATGATTATGCAGAGCTCCACAAGAAGGAGACATGTGAGGCTGTTACCATCATTGAAACACCTCCCATGGTTATTGTTGGAGTTGTTGGGTATGTCAAGACTCCACGTGGTCTTCGCTGCCTGAACACAGTCTGGGCCCAGCATCTCAGTGAGGAGATCAGGAGGAGGTTCTACAAGAACTGGTGCAAGTCCAAGAAGAAGGCCTTCTCTAAGTACTCCAAGAAATTGGAGACTGATGAGGGTAAGAAGGACATCCAGGCACAGCTGGAGAAACTGAAAAAGTACTCTTGTGTCATCCGTGTTTTGGCTCACACTCAGGTCTTTCTCTAGCTCCTTCAATATATAAAATTCAATAGTATGATCTTTTTATTGAATTAATCTTGTACTTACATGATGTTTGCACTCTGCAGATTAGAAAGATGAAGGGGCTGAAACAAAAGAAGGCACACTTGATGGAGATTCAGGTTAATGGTGGGACCATTGCTCAGAAGGTAGACTTTGCTTATGGCTTCTTTGAGAAGCAGGTCCCTGTGGATGCTGTTTTCCAGAAGGATGAGATGCTCGACATCATTGGTGTGACCAAGGGTAAGGGGTACGAAGGTGTTGTCACTCGTTGGGGTGTCACCCGTCTTCCCCGCAAAACCCATAGGGGTCTGCGCAAGGTTGCCTGTATTGGTGCTTGGCATCCGGCAAGAGTTTCCTTCACTGTTGCTAGGGCTGGTCAGAACGGGTACCATCACCGTACTGAATTGAACAAGAAGGTCTACAAGCTCGGTAAGGCAGGCACTGAAGAGCACACTGCCAGTACTGAGTATGACAGGTAATTTGATATTAATATTCTTCAAATTGAGAGAATGTGATATGAATATAAATGATTTGTATCTAATCCTTGTTTGAAACTGGATTTATGCAGGACTGAGAAGGATGTGACTCCTATGGGTGGCTTCCCTCACTATGGTGTGGTGAAGGATGATTACCTGATGATCAAGGGTGGAGTAGTTGGACCCAAGAAGAGGGTTGTAACCCTTCGTCAATCCCTCCTGAAACAGACTTCTCGTGTTGCGCTGGAAGACATCAAGCTCAAGTTTATCGACACCTCATCCAAGTTTGGACATGGACGGTTCCAGACAACCTCAGAGAAGCAGAAGTATTACAACCGGGTCAAGGCCTAAGAAGTATTTTGGAGGAATCCAAGTTCTTAGTATTTCTTTTACTGAGACAGTTTTGCTAGTTGTCTACATTTGCAACAACTTGTGTTTTAAAAATTTCTGTTTGCGACATTTTTGTGATTTCAAATCTTTTCAAGTGATGTTTTGTTTTCGTTTATGTTACTGACTTACTGTATTTCTTTTGCCATGCTTGATATCCTATATACATTTCAAGAAATTTATATATCTAGCTCATCTCAATGAATCTCTTCTAATAGTACTTTATTCCTATGAGTAACTAGTAGGAGTAGTATCTAGTTATAATTATCTATTGTTAATGGATACAATTTTACTACTAATATATTTCCCCCACAAAAGTGTCAATATATTTCTTTGCCATATAGAAATAGAGATGCATGTTTCATTTGTCTCAATGGCAAATCAAAGGGTTTAATATGATGCATTTATCTTACGAACAAATTTTGCACTTATCATATGGAAACATATAGTAGGAGTGTGACATTTTATCTTGATAAAGAAGTTGAAACATTTACATGGTACATATTTCGGGGTCTTCAAATTCAAAACTATTACTTGATATTATTGAAATACGAAAACTCAGAGTACTCCAGGCATCCTTACTTTGTTTTGAATAAGCACAAAACTCATGGTACTAATTCTATTTAATTAATAAATTAAATTCGCATGATCCTCTTTAAATATTAATTGGGCTGACCAAACAATACATGCTAGATTGGGCTACCGAAGTTCAGGCCCAAATCAAGTATCTAGATTACTAGTAGTATTGACAGTTCGTTTAATTTAGTTCTTAAACTCCATGAAAACTAAATTTTGTTGTGATTTGTGAAACTGAGTAAGTATCAAATAGTAACAGTTTTAACAATCAATCTTGTTACAGAATGACTGTTTTCGAAATCGCTACATCTTGACAAGGGTTATACTTTACAGATTATCGAGCGTAAACAAAATTTAAATATTGACAAAGCTTTTATTACAATGATTAAACCTGAAGAATTAACTTTAAATTTTAATTAATTTTTTCATTTTTATATCAAATAGTAGTCTGTTTTGCTTACTTGTTTTTTTTTTTTTTTTTTAGAATATTATTGAGGTGTTATGATGTGTTTGTAATAAGCTTTAAAATATCTTTATTGATTGTTTTAAACAGCTTACTAAATTGCTAAAACGCGCTCTAATATGTCCACTAGCTAGTATACTAATTGTATATTAACACTATTAAACCTTTATTAACACGTCGATAATTAATTACTACGTGTTACTGCTAATTTATCAAAGGACGTCGCATTAATTAGCCAATTGAGCAGAGCATATATAGGCTAATTACTTTCCTTTGAAATTGCCCACCTAATATTTTAGAAAAATATATAGCTCTTATATTATAAATCAACATCGTAATTAATTACTATTATATGAGTATATTTCATGTATAATGCTAGAAAAAAAAAGAAAAAAAGATCAAAAAGCAAGATGGGAAATTGCGAAATTAAAAATTATGCATGTGCAAGATAATTCATCCCTACTCATGTTCCAAGTAAAGTGACATTAAAAGTATCAGAAATTAAAATTAGGATCAGATCCAAATTTTTAGGAAAATTAACAAGAAAAATATGGACCAAGTTCTTAAACAATTTCTTGATTTTTACAACAGTCAAGGCTTCACATGGAACCTCCAGCTCACAGAAATATTATAAATCCCAGAAAAACATAACAGAATTTAATGTTCAGTATATATAATGTAATCAAATCCTCTAGATTGAGATAAAACCAATTACTACAAAAATATAGATAAAACCTGTCATCTAAATTTACATTAATTAATTCTGCAGGAAATGATACATTAATGTATTTAATTTAATGGAGTATATAAAATTTATATAAATTATTCAGTTGGTGATTGATGGATAGGGTTACTGCTTGATTCAAGAATCCAACTCTTATCCCCACCGCTCTCCCCATCTTTAGGGACTGTTTGGCTCTCTTTATTTATGAGTGAAGAAATTGCAGCTGCAACAGCAACCCTAAACTTAGGATCAGAAGTTATTGCACTCACATTTTCGGACAACGACGTCGTTTGGTCCAAATCCCCTCGATCTTGGTCTTGTAACAACCCATTGGGGCGAGGGAAAAGGTGGTTAGCAAGTGTTTCTCCATTGAAGTTTGGTGGTTTAGGGATCAAAGAATACCCTAATTGGGCCATGGAATTTGAAGAGCAAGGGTTGTTGGTGAGGTCCAAAACAATGCCCTTTGTGGGGTCATAGTAATTAGGGTTTAGGGGTCTTAGGTTTGGTATGAATGGTGAAGAGGGATTTATGACTAGAGGGCTATGAATGTTATTGTAATAAAGGGAATGTTGTTGATTTGAGGTTGGATGGAGTAGTTCGGAGTTGTGGAAGGGATTGTTCGCGTCGAACATCATGTATGGCGACGCTGCTGATGTTGTTGACGCCATCGCGGTTGCACCTACCGGAAGGGGATGGTTGTGTGTGCCTTCGTACGTTGTGATCAGTATCGATTTGTCCTCTAAACATCTTTGGACCTGCTTGTAAGAACGTATTAATTACACATAATTACAATCAATGTGATATAGTAATTTAAACAATTAACTCAACTGAACACAATTAGTGTATCTAATTATAGCTCATAAGTTTGATCATATTACAAGTGATCACAAATAGTTCCAAATCAAACCATCTCCATCGAAGTTGTAAAACCAACAACAATATTATCATTCTTATAATCTTTAATTATGAATAGAATAATTAATTAATGCTGCCTCAATAAAGTTTGTCTAAGGCCATAATGTTCATTCATGTTAATTCATACAACCACAATGAAAATAATAATGATATTTATATCAATTCTTCAAATTGATATAATAGTACATGCAATGCTACTAGTAGCTTTAACTAAGTATAAAATGATGTAAAAAATCTCAATATAGCGGAATGAAATGAGACACGATAGTAGTGTAGAATTTACTTATTAAATGGAGTATAATAAAAAATGAAATAGAAGATGTAATAACAACACACATTCCAAAATTTTAAAAAAAAATGAAATATTTAATTACAAAAATTATACTCCACCTGTTTTCTCACGGGGCATCCCGGAGCTACAGTGCAACGATAGTAGGCTCGAGGGCAAGGGTTTCCTTTAGCAATCTTCTGGCCATATTTTCTCCATTGACATCCGTCACTCATCTGATCAATTCACATGAAATCAATTTCAACTCATTAATATTCGATTAATCATAAAAAAAAATTAAAAAAATGTGAACCAACCGTAGCTGAATCACATCTTGCCCTGACAGAAACCCTAGCTCGTTTATTTGGTGGAGAATTGATATGATTCATAATTCCAGTCATGTTATTGCTATGCATCTGATTTTGAGCTGGCCTGAACGCCACCGTAGCCTCCTCCCTCTTCTCCGCCGCTTCGCCGCCCTCACTGCAGCTGCTCGCCACCCGCAGAGACAGCCACAGCCCGTCGTTTCCCGCGCCCTCCTCCTCCTCCGACGGCGATCTCCGAACGTCGTCGTTTTTGTGATTCTCGTTCATCGAGTAAATCATATCGGGATCCTAAATCAATTTGAAAAAATTACGAGAGCTATTTTCGAGAAATTAAAAAAAAGAAGGTAAACAACATGGATTGATTTCTCGCTACAAATCGTGTTTCAATTCACCTTGTTTCCGCTATTTTGCTGAATCATAGAGAATTTCGTCTGCAAATCAGTGTAATCCTTCATAGTCTTCTCCACTGCGTTTCGTAACTGTTTGTTCTCCTCTTTCACGCGATTCATCTTCATCTGCAGAACTGTAAGCTGGATCGAATTCCACACTGTTAAATTAACTCATACAACGACATGATTTCATCTCTCGATCCAACGAATTTGCGATTATACCTCTTGTGTGCTGGATCCTTGATCGGAATTTTGATCTGGAGCGCGATCACCAGGTGTTCGAGTATTTGACGATGGAGATTCGTCGAGTTTGTTTTGCTGTGCGTCGAGCTTGAGCGAGAGATCAGGTTCCATTGCTGCGGCGATTATCTCTTCTTCTCCTTCTTCTCTTGACATGGAGATGATGAAGAAGGATTTATGGAGTTTCTCTCTCTAGATAATGGTGCTGCTTTTGAGGCGCACAAGTCAATTAGCTCGTCGTTAAGTAGTAGTGATGAATAGAAGAACAATTAGAAATTGCAATTAACACGCATCTAATTTTTGACTTTAATCTTTTTTTTCTTGTTAATTACTCCTATAGTAATCAATAAAATGTCCCCATATTTAGGTGAAGCCAAATTATAAGTGTCCAATTTTTTAGAAAGGGAAAATTATCATAATTTCGGTTACACTTCTGGTTAATTCAATAACATTCAATTCAAATCATGCAAATTAAATTGTACTTGTACCGAAAATTTGGAAGTTGGATTTTTTTTCGACGCACAACTGTGGTTCGCAACTCACGTTGGCGCGGAAGCGGGACTGAGGCTATGTTTAAGCGCGACATAAGTATCATTTCATTAAATAAGTGACAAATAATCATAGGAATGTTATGGTAGCATAGTAAATTTATGATTTAACTTGCAAGAGAAAGTCGGGGAATTGACTTGAATGAAATTTTCCCTTTTGATATATAACATTCTTAATACACTATGGCATGTTTGGTAGGGGTGATAACTCATTTATGGATGAAAATCTATGAACAAATTTTATTTATAGATTTCCATTCATAGATGAGTTATCACCCCTACCAAACATGACCTAGTAATAGAGATCATCTTATTAAATAGAATTGTTATATAATCGTTGAAAAATTGGTCTTGTGAGATAATTGCAAATTGTAGTGAAGTTCAATTAATTTCGCATGATTTGAATAAGATTAATTTGAAGTCAACCTAAAGCAAGTTTTAATGGTAATTTTTTTTTTAAAAAAAAATTGATATTCTTAATATAGATTCTTATGTTGTCCTCTTGAAAATATTAATATACTTTTTTCATTCCGTTTCAATGGAGTCATATTTTTTTAGGATGTTTCATCGTAGTTATTTTTATATTGTGAAAAAATTATCTCATATTTATTCTCTTGATTTCTCTTCTATTTTATTCTATTTATTTAATATATTAAAGTCATATTTGATAGAGATGATAACTCATTTAAGGATGAAAATCTATGAATAAAAATATCACATTCAGTACCAAAAGAAAATGTCTTTATTAATAATAAAAATGAAGAAAAATGAGATTTGGGTATTATGTACATATAAAAATTGTGTATGACACAT
The DNA here is from genome assembly GCF_023119035.1 of Salvia hispanica. Taxonomy (NCBI): domain Eukaryota; kingdom Viridiplantae; phylum Streptophyta; class Magnoliopsida; order Lamiales; family Lamiaceae; genus Salvia; species Salvia hispanica. The sequence continues at coordinate 8,908,918 of NC_062967.1, read as the reverse complement.
TTATATAAGATGAGTACGAAATCCTATATATATTTAGTAAAAACAGAATAATTTGGATCAGATCTGGAAATAGTCAACTGGAAGACCCTCCAACCTCTTTCCAATTTCCACTCTTCCTTGTTGAAATTCTCAATGTCCCAAATATATTTTACACATATTATATTCATCAACTTCTCCATTACTTCTGAATGATTTCAACTTGATTAATTAATTAAATTCGATTGGCTTCTCACATTCACACAATTTAAATTTAATTTATTGCATGCTTCTTTCTTCACGCTAGAGTTATAAATGCATATGTAGATCTTGAAATTAGTCTATGATTAATCACAATTGAGACTTATTAATTTACTAATATTGTTTAATTATTTTAATCAATGAATAATACTGTACAAAGAAATTCTATTGTTGAAAACTTGTAACCAAATTTCATAGGAGATCATTTGTATATAGTATTATATAAATTGTTTTATAAAAAAGGACTGATTATCATTATCGAATTAATTTCATAATGTTTGTTATGACTATGCAATATATTAATCTATCCACTATTGCTGGAAAGTGACGACGACAAAATCATTAAAAGTGTTAAATGGAATTGATTTTCCACTTCTAATATTATTTTTAATTATTTGATTTTAGTTGCATCAAAAAATGTACTAGTAACAAATATAATTAGTACTAGTAGTATTTCTTTCATTAAAAAAAATTGGAAAAAAACAAAAAAAAATCAATGAGAAATTTTGTAAATACCATAGAGACGTGGCTAGATCTGATTAGTTGAGTTTACGGATTGACTTAAAAGTGCAGCGTTGACTTGTGTAAAGCAAGTGTCGCTTCCACTAATTCTTTCAACTTGATTTCCAATTATTTAAAATTTAATTAACCGTCTAACTATATATAAAAATAGCACATAGTTTTTTGGGGAAGTTGCATTATTATTTAATAATATTTGAGTGATTTAGGGATCGTTGCATTAAATTGAACTTTAAACATCGATTCATTAACTATTTGATTATAATATGTAGAAATTAGTTTCGATTCGATCTGTTTGACCGAGGTTCCAATTTTTATAATTCACATCTCAACTTTATTAAATCTTGAAAGTGTATAGTTTCAAATAATAGTGATCCCACCCCAATCCAATTGGACCCAAAACACCTAGTTCTCGAATTAATTAAAGAATCAATAATCATATTTAAAATTATGTCTATGAATTTGCCAGAATTTGAGTAGTGATTTAGTATAGTATGAAAAATAAATATATTAATTAATCATGCAGGGGCAGTTTTAAATGTCGAAGTGTTTTGATAGTTAATTAAGAATTTAAGACCTATATTATTACTTATCTAAATCTTGCTTAATTAATTGGGTTTACTTACAACTCATTAAGTTGGCATGAACTAACACGCCCTACTAGGCTACCACTTGATTAAAATCACTTTTTTCAAAAGCAATAATGAATTTGCAGCCACGAAATCAAAGGTATATCGACGTTCTATTAAAGTATAATATTGACACTATTAATTTGTAAGGTTTGGGATGATAACAATGAAAGAATAAGAAAAAGATTATTAGACCAAAGAGTTGAATTAGACTTTAATTTCCTCACACTTGACCTCCTAACCTACCCTCTAGTATGTATATCGTGGTAGGTTGGTGGACTCTAATGAGGCCTTCTAATTGCAGATTTTTATCTTCGATTTATCAGAAGCAAAATAAAGTTAAAGACATCATTTTTGGTAGGGGTGGAAAACGGATGATTAGGTATCGGGTATACTCGCACATCGGCACATGACCCGATATGTTTCAGATTATTGGGTACCCGATACCCTATTACAGGTTCGGGTGCGAGATTGGGTACTATCCAAATATCCGGTTTACCAGATTTTAAATATTACTACTAGGTCTTTTGGGATGAGTAAGGATCATTCAAACATGTTCTAAATATAATTACGTGGATATTACTTGGGATTTTTCTCTTTATAGTGATTAGTTCATTTATTTATTTCAATTTAATGAAATGATTTATCCTGGTTTATACAAATAGGATAGATGGTCAACGAAAATATCCAACTGAATAGCCATACGTGTAGTATTTATATAAACTCATTAAACAATGTTAGAAAGATTGAGTAGTCAAAACAATTTGATCAATTGAATGATGGCATCTAGATTTATTTTCTCTAAAGAGAATGAGACAAAAAAATATTCTAACTTCTATTGGACTATTGGAGTTGTAACATACTACCAATCAACGGTTGACGCATTCCATTAATCCCATAGGTCTAATCCAGCTATAATCTATAATATTATTTAATGAATATTACATTTAAATATATATCTCCATTATAAAATATTGGGAATATCAATATATACGAGTAGTATATAGAACTACTCTATACCGATCTTAGAGTATTCAAAAATTTCTATAGTAATAATGACACTAGGGTTCGAATTTTTCTTCTTAGTAATAGAAGCTCGAAGATTTTGAATTTTTTTGGTTGAATTTTGTTAACAGGAAGTGGCTTTAATTATTCCACAAAAATTAAATCAACATGACATAAAATCTACATATCACTGCTTTATTAATTGATATTTTTGGGGTTTATTGGTAATTATACGTTGAAACAGATTGAGAACTGTAATTAGTCCTTGATTAAATGGTTAACAACAGTCTTAATTAAATCTAAGATCGTCATAAATTTCAATATGAGCCTATTGTGAGAGAGGTCCATAATGCTAAGTTGAAAATTGCGGTAAAGCCTTTTGTTGTTAGCTTTGGCCAAAGACCTAACTTACTCTACCACCTAACTAAGTCACCTTAGTTCTACGAAATAATATGCAGCTACATATATTTAGATATATAATCTATGTGGGCATTTTAATATGATTTACCAATGATGTGGTATCATCTAGGTTAGTGTTCGATTTGATGGATTAGATCATAAGATTACATTACGAAAATTGTTCTTAGATAGAGTCCTATACTGAATCTTGGGATAATATAACGTAAGATTAGTCTTGACTTATAAGTGTATACAAAACTAGTAAAAAATATTACTATAAGGCTTATAAGCTCTTACTTTTTTTTCTGTTTATAAATTTGGGACAAGATTTTCTCACTTTAGTGTTCTAGTATTAACAATTACTAGAAAACATGATATATGGTTGTGGTCTAATTAACAAATTATATACATGTGTTATAATTTACAAATTGTATGACTAGTGACTATATCAAACTTTATGGTCGGCCCAAAGTCTTGAAATGAGAAGTTTATCAATATTGTATGATTGTATTACAATTATTCTATATTACTGTAAAAGATTATCATAGTTCAATCAATATCTCTCAGAAAAAATTATACTTCATAAACCGTGAAAATGGGCTAAATAATTTCTCAGTTACATATTTTTAAACAATCGTTTTAATTAGAAACTCCATGCTTTTAAGCAGAGGAAGCAGCTGCTGACTGTTGACTAAACAAAATTCAAAAATACTGATATACACAAATGATGAGAAAATGAAGAAAAATGTATAAAACGGGATATGATTCATTTTTCCCCCAAACAAAAGAAATATATATCAATTGTTCAAAATATTACCCTATTTTGCATAAGGCAAACACTGTTAAGACCAATGCAAACATTAAATGAAAAAAAAAACTATTTCTATTCTCTTCACTAAAATCTTTTGTTGACCTTATGAAAAACTCTAAATCCCCACCATAAGAGCAAAGGGTCACTAGAAATCATCAGTAGATTATTCCTATCCCACTTCCACGAAACACCAAAACTACAAACGAACTCTACTTTGTGTCGCCAGCACCGTACTTTTTCCACAATCGAAACAAGAAAGAAAAAGGACCTCCGCAAAACAAAGATCTAAGTAGAAACCAGCACCTCAAGATTCCAGCTTAGTGTCGGAAGAACTCAATCCAGCAGAAATGCCCCCAATATGCGAGTTAAACAGAAAGGTTTTTGGCAGTGCTACTTTCAAGATTTTGTAGGATGGATTTGAACTGATGTGCTGTTCAACATACAAGTAACAATAATTTCAGTAACAGATACAAGTAATAAAAAAATATTCGGTATGAATAGAGGATGAAAATAAGTTCACTTCAGAGGCATCGAATACCTTGGTAATATCCTTAATGAAAGCACTGATTTCCTCTTCAGTAAGACCACCCTCATCATCCTCGGCATTTTCCTCCCATCCCAAAGAACGTAAGAGTGCAGTCTCTTTCTCCACTGGGAATATAAGGTCCAAGCTAGGGTGCACATGACAAGCATCATCCTTTTCCTCTCTGTCACCTGTGATCTCCGACAAATTCTCCTCGCCTAGGCTTTCATCTAAGGAAGTTTCACCAGCCTGAGAAGCATTAGCACACATAACATCCATATCAGAAGAGGATGGTGAAATTGCATTACTGATCTCCTGCATGGATGAGGAGTTTGCTGTTGGCGAATCAGAAGTAGAAGAAGAATCCTCCACAGACTTCTTCCTCATTGAGTTGAAAAATGCATTTCGGCTCTGAGCTTGGGAAGTGGGTTTCTTCTCCAGCACAGTAAATACAGGCTTGCGGGCATTGACTGGGTTGTTTGTTGAACCCCTAGTTACTGTGGATCCAGAAACAGCTGGAGCAGCAAGTGTAGAACTCACAAGTCTGCTACTTCTTGTTGGGCCCAAGGCATCCTTCAAAGCAGGAGCTGTGCCATTCTTTTCATGCACTGACTTGAGAATGTGGAGCTTCCCCGCATTTGATGCTTTTAAAACATCACCCTTCACAGGCCCAACAACCTTATGTTTCTGTTTATCTGAAGAACTCCAGGCCTGCGCATATAATAGCTTAGTTACAATTGACAATTTGACATCAATAACCAGAAGTGATCTTTTTCACACAACTCGTTTTCAATGAAGTAAAACTTGTAGTAACAAACTTTTACAATTCGGCTCAAATCATGGAATAATCAACAAGTATGGTGGCAAATGATACAAATGGTAATCAACAAGTATGGTGGCAAATGATACAAATGGTAATCAACAAGATGGTGGCAAATGATACAAATGGTAATCAATAAGTACGGTGACAAATGATACAAATGATGAATTCATCCTTACCACAAATATTAGTCTGCAAATCAGGGGCCCAAACAGTTAAACAATTGGTACAAACATTCTCACCAGTCCCCAACACACGTTTTTAGATAAGTGTAAGAAAAATATTGGACATTCCCTCTTTTAGAATATGCAATATCAACCGTCACAGTATTAGCCACTCGCCTAAATACTTTGATAAAATAAGATTCAACACTAAATAAAACAAAGTTGTCATGAAGACACGAAACCATTCTATGCATTCAAAAATCATCATTAATTCCATAAAACAGGATCTATTTATTATTATATCGCTCTAGAACTATATAATATCTCAACTGTCAGCCTCTCCACAGATTATACCTATCTTCAGTAAAATACAAGGCATTGGACATAACTCAAAAGAGAGAGTACTAGCCTCATACTCAAAAAAGAGCACCACATATATGCATCCACAAGATAATACTTTACATATGATATATTCAATAGTTAAATCATGCAGGTCGGAGCCTCTATTTTTTATGATCTGACTTTGATTCTGGCCTCTGGACATTCCTGAACAAGAATTTTATCATATCATTCTATTCATTTTACCCAACTTTAAAAAAGACACCAGTTATATTGAACTAATAAACAGTAGCAATCTTCCAAATTGATCTAGCAATTCTTCAAAGCACATTAACGATAAAAGGCAGATCATCTCTTAAATGTCTCACCAAAGATTTAGGCGCTGACGGCATCACAGGAATTAATTGCTTAGCTTGTTTGATAGCGAGTTCTTCAAGTCTCTGAGTTTCCACAGATAACTGCACAAAATAACATTTGGGTATCATCCTATGAGCAAATATACACAAAAACTTCTACAATATAAAGACAATAAACCCACCGATGGAGTAGTTTGACCACGATTAGGAGCCTGAGCTACTGCTTCTGCCATATTGAGACTGGTGCTTGAGCCCAAAGCCACAAATGTAGAACTTGGTGTAGCTTCCTGCCGCACGGGAGAGATGCCATTACTATTGCTTCCAACTCGAACAGGAACTTCAGCCAAAGCCGAAGTCCATTTCTCACCACTGACAACAGTTGAGGAGGAGCCTAAAGGTAAGCCCTGAATTGCAGAACTCAAACTAGGTGATGGGACTCTTCCAACCTCAGGCATAACTGTTCTTTCTTCAGCCAATGATGGGAAATCTTTTTCAATAAATGTTGTCTTCACCCCAGCCATGGAACTGCTCTGATCAAGTAAACCATGGGCTTTAGTTCCAAAACTAGTGCTTGAATCAGTTATAGCCTTCCTGTGCCATGTATCTACATTATTTCTAGAAACCATGGAATGAGAACGCCTGAACCCATCCCTCTCATATGTACTTAACAAGGTGGCTCCTGATCTATCTGATGAGTCCCGCCGCCACCGGTCTCCCATGATTGAGTTTCCCTTATCACGAAAATGATATGTACTCCTCGCCCAATCCTTATTATGTTGCTTGCCAAAACCACTATGAGACCCCAGATGACCAGAACCATTACTACTAGAACTTCGGCGAAAATATGAAGAGGTAGTTCTGTCAGAACTAAAAGATCGTCCAAAATCAAGACCATTACTATTCACAAATGACTTATTTCTTGCAAGCTTCAATGAGGTTTGATCATCTAAACGACAAAACAATCATCAGAAACTCAAAAAAAGGCAGGACTTGAAATGTTCGATAAAATAGATCACCATAAAAACAAAGATATTACCTGAATTTGATACCGAGCTGGCACCATTTGGACTTGCATTTTTCAACCATTCTGGTACAAAAGTGGGTTCACTTTTTTCCATAACTAGCACTAAACATTACTTACGTAATGACTTCGCATCCAATTTCGATCCCACTGCCAGTTATTGCCAGGCTACAACTCCCGGACAAAAATCAAACGGACATTGTCAAAAACGTTAGGACTAATCTCTATGCTAATAAATTCCCTTCACTTTATGTGATTAATCTCCACCTAACTACCCTAATTGCCTTCTCCGGTACTCATCAGCAAGAATGCCAACAAGGAATCCAAAAAATCATGAATTTAATCCGCAAGGACACACGTACTCAATTAAATCGACACGCACAATACGGGGAACTCGCCTTTTCTCTATCCAATATCTAGTCAATCAAGAGCTGTTCCACTCAATCAGTCAGCCAAAAACAAACTTATACACCTCTCAACTGCAGAAAAGGCTTGAGTAACAGCTTATATAGGCCTTGAAACTGAAAAATATTCAAGCCAACAACACCCAAGCATCTCAGCAGCAGGTAAATTAACAAACCGCACTAAATTTAACCCCAATCCCTCAGAAAGAATGTGATATAAGCATAGATGATCAAACCTATACCCTAAATTCCATCCACCAATTGAACACAAAATAATCCCTAGGGTTTGAGCAATCCAGCAACACGCAAAATACCCAAAAAATCAGAAACAGCCCTTGTATATATATATATATATGTATATCAATGACTAAAAATATAGACTGAGGCGGACTTTTCTGGATTGTAATTGAGAAACTGGAAATCTATACCCTCAAAATTGATGGATTTTAGATTGATGAAAACCCTACAGTCGCCGCCGCCTGAGTCATTGTATGTCGTTTCAGAGTCTGTAAAAAAATATGTGAATCGATTAATTGAATTTCCTAGAGAATCAAAACAAGTAACGCCTAATTTATCGCTCTTATTCTAACTGCGCATCAATGCGTGATGGATTCGAAGAGATTAAATCTGTGGAAATTTGACGAAAGAGATTTTTGTATGTTTATATGCGTTGGTATTTTGAGGAAGTTGAGTGTTTCTTGCTAATTACTATGAATGTCAGTTTATACCCCCTATTTTTTCTCTTTTTTTCCACATAATCTTATTCATAAAATATTTATATATAATATTTGGCTATTTGCTGTATTGATTTTGAAGGTGAGAGGATTTGTATCTATCATCTTATTCAACCAAATCTGAATTTTATTAATTTAAATTACATTTTATTGATTTTTGAATATGAATTTCGTGTTATGATATAGGAGATCTTCTATATGAACCCTCTCCATATTTAGAGATATTGTGACATCTCGAGAATAAAAATACGTTAACTTGGAAGAAATGAATTTAAGCTTCCAGTGTTTTTATCAAGTTTCATTAACTTCTTAATTAATAAAGATAATATCACATAGTATATCACTGTATGAAAATAAATAATAGTAGTGGATTTATTAATTAGTAGTATATTATTTGTATTGTGTTAAGAATAAAATGTAGAGTATTGGACAACTATACTGGTCCTAACTTCGTAACTAAAGCCAACCTGTATATAATTATAATCACGTTTGGATAATTTGGTGCATTTTTTAATATCATGACTTTGAAAACACCAACAACACACCAATGGTGACTTTGGAATGGTTGGATTCATCACAACGACTACGACACAATCGGTGTCACTGGCGGATCTAGAGGGGGGTCGCCTCCTCCGTGCGACTAATTTCCTCCTATCCGGAAGTAAAATTATCATGTCCGCCCCCTCCGTTTATCCTGACGTCGTCCCGAAAATTGAAAAAAATTATCATTTTCGCCCTAAACCAATCTACGAATATATATTCCGCCCCCTCCGTTTATGAATCTTGGATCCGCCACTGATCAGTGTAACATGCTGAAAATGAATTTGGTTAGTGAAATTTTATTCGTTGAGTAATATCAGATAAATTATTATATTGTACTATATTATTCATTAAATACACATCTTAAATTACAGAACATATGGTTGAAGATCGTTATATATGGCATGGCAAAACTTTTACTACTAAGTTTATTTTTTAAAATATTTTCTTACATAAAATCTTCAAACAATAGAAAATAAAAGAAAGTATTAGCGTGTGTTAACAGAACTAACGTCTTGCTTATGGCGGGACGGAGGAAGTATTACTTTGAATATTCAGAATGTAATTTCTCAATCCATTATACTAGTACTCCACTATTTATGAATCTCATAACACTTTTTCATTGTTCCTTAAGAAATAAGTAACACACGACCAAACTCTAGTGATTTGTTCACTTAAATATTCATATGATCCATTTTTATCTTGCATTTCTCCTATTTAATCCAATTTAATAGAGTACATAATTACTCCGTAAAAATACACAATTGAAACATATTTTGCATGTACATTTAAAAAAACATAACTTCATATCGGGCCATCCTTCGGGTTAATTTTTGGACCAACCCTATCAAGTTGGGGGTATTTAATTGAAGATTATTCGAGTCGTGGTTTCCTTTGGATTTATAATTTTTCCTCTGTACTCTTATAAAATGTCAAGCTTTTGCTTGTTGAAAGTGATGAGGAATTAGCGTAAAGTGATGCTTTTGCTAGTATCGCACCCGTGCTGTGCACGGTCAATTTTATTTTCTTCAAAATATGAGATATTTATTTTAAATAAAAAAATATTATTATGTGGATCTATAAGTGTAAATTTATTATAAACATATACTCACAATAATACATTTGATAAAAGTAGTAAATTTTATTAGTGTATAAACATTACTTATTCTTAAGAAATCTATTTTATAAAAAGATACTCCATTATAGTCGAGCTTCATGTATAGTGACCCTATACACTAAAAACCCTAACCTTAAAACCTAAATCCTAAACCCTTAGCTTTAAAATATACTCATCATGACCAACAAATGAGCCAAGTATCAATAAAATTTTCCCTCTGTCCCAGTTCAATTTTACTTTGTTAATCACTTATCTATTTTGAGGTTTTATATATGTATTCGATATTCGATATCTTACACTGGGTCGGCCTACTTGATAATCCTTACTGATAGTAGAGGTTTTTTTTACCTGAATCTTGGCTGTAAATATGTTTAAATGTTCATATCAAGAAAGTGTTTTACAATAGAGCTATGTGAACGGTAAACAAAAAAAAAATCTTGCTTGCATTCATCCAAGCATCTATTCACCCAATGGTAATATTTATTGGAGCCGAAGTAGTATTTTGTTGAAGCTATACTTGTAAAAAAAAGTTTAAATATGAACTAATATCAGTTAACAGAGAATGATCCTCCGAATAGGATTTAAAAGTGATAGTTTCATTATGATATAATTTAAAAATAGTTCTAACGTCACCAAATTATTTCTCACGACTTTAAGCTTTAAAATGGTCTTAGATGTACAAATTTTTTAAGTTACTAATTTCATTTTCATATACTACGATTTTTAAAATAAATAAGTATATATGTATATAACTATCTAAACAAATAAGTATATTTTTCTATTGAGAAATTGTAAGTTTATAACATTGTATTAAATACGTATGTTAAACTATACTTTGCAAGTTTAGGTACATAAAAAACGGAGCATTTCATATTATCAATTTGTTACAATTTTTTAATATTCTATTCATGCTTGAAATCATTCAAAATTATATGTATAGATTGTCAATTGATTGGTCCAAACTTCAAAGTGGCCATGGAATAGGTGGTTACATGATTTCTCAATAGGCATAAAAAAATTTATAACGTAAAATGCCTAAACTTTATTAGCTAATTAAAAACTTATTATTAAATCAATGGAAAACGCCTAAACTTTATTAGATAATTAAAAACTTATTATTTAATTTTCCAGTATTAATAATATTGAATGGAAAGTGTGAAATGATTCAAAGCATGGGAAGGCAACGTCTATATTATAGTTTTCATTCTTAAATGTCTACATTATAGTATCTAAATTATATATTTAAGCTTAAATTGTAATTCCATAAATATCCCAAAACTCTCCTTAGTAATTTCATAAATACCCCCAAAACTCCCCCTTTACATATGTATAGATAATGATATTAATAAGGACTTAATTTGGGGAAAAAACAGTATAACTTATAGTGTTGTTTGACCAAGATAGTAATAATTAAAAAAGTCACAAAATTAAGATCAAAGTAAACTGAACTGCCTGCTATAGCAATTCTAACCAAATGCGTAAGATGATTGATATGTGGGAATAGTCACCTCCAAATATGTAAAATTTAATCAATTCTTGCATTGGACATGCATTCAAATGTGTTTTGATTAAGATGGTGAAATTTGATTATCACTTTTTTATATCTGATAAAATTTGAACAAATATAACCTGGCCATTTGTTATATCCACGATAAAACATTTACATATTTTTAACATTATTTTTAAAAAGACAATTTTTTATGTAAATTATAAATTATTTGTATTGTAATTTCAGAAGCCGGCTGTTAAAACCATGAATTTTAACATTTTTCTCGTAATAAAAAATTTATACTATTCCTTACTTATAATATGTCGTTGATTTGACGCACACATGTTTCAAATCGATGACGTGATGAAGTTAAATGTGTTAAAAAAAATGTGAAAAAAAAACACTTGCTATCGTTAAAATTTTCAAATGTCACATAAAATTCAATTTCATGATGATTAGACTCCTTGAAAAATAAAAATAAAATACTACTCCCTCCTCCATTCACGAAAAATAGTCTCAGTTTGTCATTTTGAAAAGTCTAAAAATATATTTTCATTTCTGAAAATGAAAAATTTATCTCCTATATTTTATTTACTTTTTTTTATATTTATCTCTTTTATTTTATTAATTTTTAATTAAAACTCATGCCATATTTGAATTAGTAATAGGGCCGAACAATTTACTCTTTAAAATTGAAACTGCGATCGCCTCTTAGAATAGCCCAAAATAGGGCCCAACCAAACATTTCCCCCCAAATTCACATTTCCTCTGCAATAAATTAATTAATCTCACAAAAAAATCACACTTTATTAAGGAGAAAAAAGAGTTGAGAAATCCAATTCCCTCCAATTCTCCCCCAAAACCCTCCACACCCGGGTAAAATTCAAACCAGAATTCCTCCGATAACTGCAGTAGAGCACGAAGTGAATCACAAATCCGCGCAATTCGCCGCATTCCGCGACGAAATTCGAAGTGAAAATGGAGAAAGACGACGACGAGATGAGGGGGGAGATAGAGGAGCGGCTGGTGAACGAGGAGTACAAGATTTGGAAGAAGAACACACCGTTCCTCTACGATTTGGTCGTCACTCACGCGCTCGAGTGGCCGTCTCTGACCGTGGAATGGCTGCCCGACCTGGAGGAGCCGCCGGGCAAGGACTACTCCGCCCAGAAGATGATTCTCGGCACCCACACCTCCGAGGATGAGCCCAATTACCTCATGCTCGCCAGGATTCAGCTGCCGCTCGAGGACTCCGAGAACGATGCCCGCCATTACGAGGACGAACGGTCTGAATTCGGTGGATTTGGTTCCGCCAGTGGCAAGGTGCCTCTTTTAATTTTTTCTATTTTCGTTTCTTGAATTGGGGGAAATGCTGTTGTACTTTGTGTTCTGATGATTGGACTTCCATTTGATGGGGTTTGGGGAATTAATTGTGGATTTTGTTTTTCTGGATCTTAATATTTTTGGTTGGAATTGGGGAAGCTAAGATGAGATTAGAGAATGTAAGAGTCCTTAAAAACTACATATCATTTAAGAGCCTTGATTTCTTGCTGTTGTAGACTTGCATCTCTTTTTATGTGTTTGTGTAACTCTTTTAATTGTTCAGTAAAATATAAATAACAATCTTAATTTGGTGTGGTAATATCTCAGGGAGTGATTTAGGTCGTAGTTAAAGTTTAATTTAAATGCAGCAATATTTATATGTAACTTACTATGATTTTAAGTCTGTACTTGTTTTAATCCTTTTTGCAGGTTCAAATTATCCAGCAAATAAATCACGACGGGGAGGTCAATCGGGCCCGTTACATGCCCCAAAATCCGTTTATTATTGCTACCAAGACTGTTGGTGCAGAAGTTTATGTTTTCGACTATAGCAAACATCCATCCAAGCCTCCCCTAGACGGTGCGTGTAACCCTGATTTGAGGCTAAGGGGCCACAACTCTGAAGGGTATGGTTTATCGTGGAGTCAGTTCAAGGATGGTCATCTTTTGAGTGGTTCGGATGATGCCCAAATATGTTTGTGGGATATAAATGCAACTCCAAAGAATAACGCTCTAGATGCAATGCAAATATTTAAGGTATTCAAACAGAATCGAAGCTAGAGTTTTATGTTCTTGGCCATAATCAGCACCACTGATTTTTATTTGGAATCTTTAATTTCATCGTTCATAAGCAGATTCATGAAGGTGTTGTTGAAGATGTGGCATGGCACCTCAGGCACGAATATCTGTTTGGTTCGGTTGGAGATGACCAGCATCTGCATATATGGGATCTCCGTTCTCCCTCAGTCAACAAGCCAATACAATCTGTACTTGCCCATCAAGGCGAGGTTGGTTTCATGATTAGCATACTGATTAAACTAAAGAACAAATATGATCAAGTTTACTGTACATCAACATGTTTAGAGTATTAGGGTAATCAAATACTCCACCTCCTACCTCAAACTACTTATCAATGTGGTGTGATCCTATTTTTGGATAAACGTACACTTTAATTACATAGTTCAGCTGCTTTTGATCTGGTAATTGTAGTCTTCAACTGTGTGTTTTCAACGATGTTTTTATAGGTAAACTGTTTGGCTTTCAATCCTTTTAACGAGTGGGTTCTGGCGACCGGTTCCACTGATAAGACCGTCAAGTTATTTGACATGCGAAGGATTTCTACTGCACTACATACATTTGATTCTCACAAGTAAGCAGTTCTTATGCCTATGGTTTAACAATCAAAAGAGATATAATTACTGTATATCCATGTTCGAAAAGATTTTTGCCTTGATAGAAGTGTGGCCAAAATATGTTGTTTGCTTAAACCTGCTGCAATCGCTCTGCAGGGAGGAGGTTTTTCAGGTCGGATGGAACCCAAAGAACGAAACCATCTTAGCTTCGTGTTGTCTTGGTAGGAGACTGATGGTCTGGGATCTCAGCAGGTATATTTCTCGTTAACAGTTCCATGCTTCTCCCTTGATCGAGCAAAAGCTGGTTTCACCATGATGATGCATGCTGATGTGGTTACTCATGCCTTGACAGGATTAATGAAGAGCAGTCATCGGAGGATGCTGAGGACGGACCACCAGAGCTCGTATTCATTCATGGCGGGCACACTAGTAAAGTATCCGATTTCTCATGGAACCCTTGTGAAGACTGGGTTGTTGCTAGTGTGGCGGAGGATAACATACTTCAAATATGGCAGATGTCTGAGAACATCTACCACGATGAAGATGATCTGCCAGGCAACGACGCCATGAAAGGCTCCTAGTTTCAGTTTTTTCGACTCGATGTAGCCTGTTTAGCTCTTCAAAATATTCTGTGTTTCTTCCTATGGCTGTGTTGCACCATTTAACTATCGCTTTTAACTTATGAGAACAATTTCAAGTATTTTTGCTACATATTTGAACCTTTTTGTAATATAAAATGAAAAGGGAATTGTCTATTTCTCTATATTTAAGAGTGCAATTTCTGAAAAAACTAAAATTGTGATAATTGTGAGCACAGCCATACATGGTTAAGCCTACTGAAAGCAAATAACATCATTGCATAAAATTTCAAGAGCCCTAATTCTAACATGAAATACATACGAAAAAAGAATAGAATTGTTTTAGAATATTATCAATAAATATACAATTGCCCCGAGACAGCCCTAATAAAATCATCATATAGTTGTTTACCATTTTTTCTATAAAACAGCCTTGATAGAATGCTAGCCTGCTAGATAATAGTGTATTGAATCCCGGACAAAGGTCACGGGTTCGAGTCCACCTTTTAAAATTTATGTTTATTTGCCAATAAAAAAATGCATTTAATGGGACCTAAAATTAATGTAAATTATTGTAATAATTAAATAAAACAACGAAAAAGGATGATAAAATACTTAAAATTTGAAATTTGTTGGTGTGTTAGGCCCAAAACAAAAAACTGGGTTGGGCCCAAAACAAAAACAATAAAGCGCAGCAAACACTCCGTCGTCTCAACGAAGACTTTAACTAGGGTTTTAGCATTCTCGTTGAAGCTCTGAGAAAACATGCCTAAATCAAAGCGCAATCGCCCAGGTTTGCTTTTTATACTCTCTACTATGTCTGCTTTATTATGCTTTTCATGTTTTATCTGAATTGTTGATTGATTTTGCAGTGACTCTGTCAAAGACAAAGAAGAAGGGAAAGGAGCATAAAGAGAACGTGTTGAATACCATACGCGATTCCGTTGACAAGTACGAGTCCGCCTATGTTATCGCTTTCGAAAACATGAGGAATCTCAAGTTTAAGGGCTTCAAAGAGAAGTTGAAGTCTTCCAGCAGGTAACCAAGCTCTCCCCATTGTTGGATTTTGGTTTATGATAAGAATTTGATTATTTCTCGTGATTTGCTTTTGATTCTGCTGGCGATATGAATGAATTTCTCTTCAATTTTTGTTTTCAGATTTTTTCTTGGCTCAAACAAAGTTATGCAAGTTGCATTAGGTAGGTCTGCTTCTGATGAGATTAGGCCTGGACTGCACAAGATTTCAAAGGTAAGGAATTTTCAAATTTCTTCTTGTTTGGGTGTGTGATGTTCCTGTGCTGTATACATACTAGTAGTATATTTTATACTGTTCTTTTCTAATTCATTAGCTCTTCATTTTGTGCAGCTTCTTCGTGGGGATACTGGGCTCTTTTTAACTAATTTGCCAAAAGAAGAAGTGAAGAGGTACGTCTGAGCTGAAGAATGATTTTTCAATCTCGAGAAGATGTTTTTTTGTAAATGGTAGCTTAATAAGAATCATTTTAATGTGAACAGTCAAAAGCTCTTACTATGCTCTTGAGGATGTATATTCTGTATATACTTGTCTATTTTTACTTGTGAGGAAACAAGATGAGTTGAGCAACTTAATCATCACATTCATGTTCCTAACCCCATTGGCTTTTTGCAGAATATTTGATGAATATGAAGATTATGACTTTGCTAGAACTGGAACTGTTGCCACAGAAAAGGTATAGGCATTCAACTTAATGGGCATATACTTAGATGAATGCTGACTATTATGTAGATCCTGTCATGTACACCTCATTTTTTATTTTATGGATTTTGATGGGAGCTCATTTCTCAAATCATATTTTCTTTTCTTGCTTATGAGAACATCAAATTACTCATCCTGCAGTTTATGCCATTCTCTTATTTGAGTTATCTAAAGTGCAGATCAGTAGGAATTTATGTTATTTTACTTTGTGTTTGCAGGTGGAGCTCAATGAAGGTCCTCTTGATCAGTTCACACATGAAATGGAGCCTTTCTTGCGCAAGCAGGGGATGCCTGTTCGATTGAATAAAGGTTTGCATTTCTTCCATGTTAGTCTATGATAATAGTACTCCCACCTGCATGTACATGCTTGCTAATTTCAACTCTGTGTGGTTTCAGGAGTAGTAGAGCTTGTTTCAGACTTTGTTGTATGCGAAGAAGGAAAACAATTATCACCCGAGTCAGCCAGGATACTGGTTAGTATATATCCTACACTAGTCATGAAACTTGCTGCTACAGAGTGTGGATTCTGTATAGATTCAGACACTAACTGTTCTGTTTGTTCAATTGTCTACAGCGCCTCTTGGAAATTAAGATGGCCACTTTTAAACTCCACTTAATATGTCGTTGGAGTTCCGATGATTTTGAGATTTATAGAGAAGGTTTGGAAGATTCAGACATTGAATCCTCGTAGAATCATGGGACAGCCTTGTTTGGGATAATTTTGATTCTGCTGTTGTACCCTTGAGGTTGTGTTCCAAATTTCAAGTCGAAGATGTGGAGATCTGCAAACCAACTTTGATTTTTGGTTTTTATCTTTTAGAGATTTATGTATTATTAACAGGCTGAAAAATCTTTCAATTTTGTTTAATTGCTGGAACATTGAGTGTATCCTATTTGAAAATATGTCTTGCTCATTATATACTCTCTCTGTCTCGACTTAATTGTCACATTTTCATTTTGACATAAGAATTTAGATAGTAGTGTTTGGTACTTTTGTTAATGAAATTATTAATAATAAAGTAAGAGAAAGAATAAAGTAAGAGTGAGAATAAAGAAAAAAAGAGAAAAAAAATGAATATAATAAAAAAAGATAAGATGACAAAGTAGGATAGAAGAGTGAAGTAATTATTGTCAATAGAGTGAGTTATCTTTTTATTTTTTGTTTGTCTTTCAAAAATTTTCCTATACTAAAAATTGAAAAAGTTACTCTCAATATATTACTCACTTTTTTATTTTATCTCCTACGTATTTTATTTACATTTTTTCTTTTCTTTTTCTCTTCTATATTCTCTTTTATCTCTTATGCTACTTATCAATTTCTCTTTTTTATTTTTCCTACTTTATTCACTTTTTATTTCTTTATTTCTGGTACCTTAACTAATTTTGTAGTATGAAAACTTGTGTTGGCTACAATTCAGACTATTTTTTATGGACTTTCCTACTTTATTCACTTTTTATTTCTTTATTTCTGGTACCTTAACTAATTTTGTAGTATGAAAACTTGTGTTGGCTACAAATACAATTCCGACTATTTTTTATGGACTGATGGAGTATTAATTTATCAATGTGTGACAGGAATACCCATTTTGGATTTTAATTATATACTGCTATTGCAATCAGACATCAAAGCTTGTTGCTGTTGAAAGAAATTTTTCACAATTTGACTTTGAGAAAACAAACTGTTATTTACAATGCAGAAAGAAATTAACACATAATTATAACTTGATTAAATTTTGACAAAATCACCACCGGAAGAAAGAAATGTTCATCATGAAACAAATAACTAAAATCAGAATCCTCACTGAAAATGAAAAAGCCAGTTTCACTCTCACTCTAACAAATATGATACCAGCTACATCTGCAGAGTTCAATTCCTCTCTCTCTCTCTCTCTCCCTCTCTCTGATACAATCGCATCACAACATAAATGAGATTTTCATAAATTAGCTAGTTTGGCACAATCACATTAAGAAATCGGATGCTCATAGTTGGGATTTCTTATCTTCTAAGAGCTTCAACTCGTTCTGCCAACCTTCTAACTTGGCTAACTTCTCCAACTGTTCCTGTGTCATGTCTGCCTCGTGCGTTTTTTGCTGCTGGGCTTCAGTCAGCCGAATCTGAAAAGATAGAAGAAAAGTATCTCATGATTCTGCGTTCTGTGTTGGAATTATTGCATACGGCTGGTAGCATGTAAAATTTACCTTCTTTTTTAGAGCTCGAATCTTCTTATCAATATCTTGAACTTGATCTTCTGAATTCGAAGACTGGGTTGAGCCTGTAGATGGTGCAACTGACGAGGCACTTTCAGAAAGGGAGAGCGAGCTCATCTTTGATGAAGTTGACTCCAAATCTTCTGGCAAATCCTTGGAATTATCAGCAGACAGAACTTCATCTTGATCTGAATCCTTGTTAAGAGCAGCCTGTTACCAATCATGTTACCACAAGTTAGAGATATATAAGTCGAAGAAGCATTCTTCTCACCAAATCAACATAAACTATTGTTACACATGCCAGCACAATAGTGGAGTGTCATTCTTTTTAAATTTTGCAAGAGCTGCCTACGTATGAATTAGCTGTAAGGCTCATTCCTGCCATTCCACCCTTGACAATGTATCTATCACTCCCAGTAAGCATCGGCAGTTTCAACTAGCAATTAATTCATTTGGTTCATTATAAAGATAGAATTGATATCAATGTCCCGTGAGACTTAAGAAAACAAAACTTTACATGTCTTCTTAAATACACCTCACCTAACACATGTGTTGATTGTTTCTGAAAAGGCACCAAATTGATCAATGAGGTAATGGAGAGTGAGCCATCTTTTTAAATGATGAGGGTATAAGGATATTTTGTTGAGAAATTACCCCCAAATGAAACATCAATGAGTCCTACATTACTAACTGAGGTGCATCTTGATATTCAGCTTGATGAAACAAGAAACGTGCTTTAATGAACTAGTGCTGACAACATAAATGAACTAGAGACAAATAGCAGCAGCAACTTGACTGTACAAGTTGTGGTAGGGCAACTTATGTTTGGTTCGTCCTGGTCATGGCAGCTAGCTTACTCGTGAGTTTGACCACTAGTAGCACTATGCGATCATTCTGAGATTTGGTGAAGTCAAATGCATATTGATGTTTACATAGACATAAATTCATACTACTAATCTGGTCAAGCAAGTAAAATGCATTCTTGAATATTGCAAGTTCCGCAATCAATATTGGCAATAATTGTTTTTTAGGAGTGTGCTTGGAATTCATCTTAAGATGATCTCTCCATTGCCTAGCTCTATGTCATAAGGACTTGAATTTCAACAGCACGACAGACTTAAAAACAACAACTCTGAAATACTGTAATAATTAGTTTTCGGTTTATCCTTACGAGTTCATAAGGGAAACATCAAGAAAATAGCTCAGGATAGGTGCCCATCCACATCTGATCATTCATTTACTCAAGAGTCAAGACTCCCCAAAAATATGACACTTAGTAAATAGACTGATAAGAAATGTCCAGAATATCTTTTCCTTCGCACCTTGATTCATTGTTTTTGCAACAAACCACAGCTCTAGTTGCTCGCGCCCGTTGATTAAAAACAAAAGCATTTAGTCCAAAGAGATGCTTTGAATCATCATTAACCTAATGTAATGACCTACAAAAGATCCCATCCCCACAACAGCATCAAACAAATCCCTCTTCTGATATTCATGCATCAGCAATATGTGGCAGATCACAGTGTAATTTACAAAGTAATCATATCAAAATACACCACTCGCAGCAGAAAGGGCGAAAAGGATAAATGTTTAACCATCCAAGAACCCCAAAACCATGGCAATTACCTTCACTACAGAAGCCTAGAGTACACTTTACTTAAAACTTTTGAGTACTTCCAAAGTAAACTTCTTTCTAAACAAATTATCAACATCATTAACCAAGTTAGAGTCTTTTTCAAGTGATCCCCTAAATTGATAAAATCCCAAATTCAGTCGCCAAACTTTATAACAATTAGCAAATAGTAATATTAGTCACTTATTACCTGCTGACGCTTCTCTTTCTTCCTCTCATTCCTCTTAGCTGATTTCGACTTAGGTTTCGCTTCCGCCGCCGGCTCATATCCCGGCGGCACCTCCTGCATCGTCGACATCTCCTCCTTCCACTGCCGTCACAGTCAATTTCAGCATTCCGGATTTTAAAAAAAACAATCGAAATCCCTAGCTGCGAAACATACCATTGAGCCTTTGGATTTGTAGATTGGAACTTCATCCTGGGGCGTATGGCCCGCGCGTATGCGAATAGGCTTGCGTAGGGTTCCGTCGGGGCGGCGCGTGGGCGCCAAAATCCTCTCCCCTTCTTTTAGGGTTTGCTTGTGCAGCTCCGCCGGCGCATCGCCCGCGCCTCCACCGTTCATAGCTAATTAACTCGATTGAAAATTCAATTGATCTCGCCACTGCCGCCTCTGCGATTACGTATGCTTAACTCTGTTTATGAATTTTTTCCCTCAATTTTGATCCAAATATTTTAGAGGGAAATTGATTTTATTTTCAAATAAAAAAGGCTCAATTTATCCCTTACTACTAGGATTCCAACTATAATCTAATCCTATTTAAAGAAAAAAATATTTTATATACTCAATAATTATTGGGTGACGAAGATGTGTCTTAATTTTAACAATGAAGACACTTATTAAAGGGATAATATTTTACTAACCAATATGCAAGAAAAAAAGTGAATGAAAAATCAACATATTTATAGCTAACAGTTTTTCAGTACTGTTGTTAATAAATCTAAAATGATTACAAATTGACATAGGGAGATCGACATTAATAACTGAGCTAATAAACGTAAGGAAGTTGCTCGAGACAAAGTACATTGTAAATTATGTGATCTACAATCTACTATAGTCTCTAAAGCAATAAAATGAGTTAGGATTAACAATTTTCTCATACGTCCAAAGTGATTTATTTTTTCTCCCTCAGATATTGAGACAGATAACATGGATTTTACAAAGGCCATATTTTTACCAATGGCTGTGATTAAAATTCATGATTTTGGAGACAACCTTCGTCTTCATATTTAACATTCATCAACTCAAAAAAAAAAGGCAAAAAAATCACTACACGTACATAAATAAAGGTACAACTGTTGAAAAATTGCATGGTTTGTAAGTGACATATTACTACACAGTAACACAACAATACTACAAAACCTGACCTGACTAGCAATTGTCTGAATCCCATAAACAATATCGTTACAATCACACTCATAGAAACACATGAATTTCTGCAACGGATCAATGCTTCAATTTTGGCCTATACACTTTGAAAAAAAAATATATTGAATATGTTTATCGTGTCGAAGGTAGGTAGGTCTACATGAACATCCAAATCAGTTTGTTCTCTCTTAGTATTGCAGCCATTTTCCATCATTCACACAGCAACTATTCTTTTTTACCTTCTTCGGCCTCTTCTTGATCAGAAGTTTCGTCATCCTTGCTGTTTTGCTTCACTAGACCGATACTGCCTTTAGGTGTTTCTTTACATAACGATTCTGTTTCTTCTTCATCTGTGTCTCCTTCGTTATTCTCCATGTATGCATACCTGACACGGAGTTATGGAAAGTGAGCTGAAGAAAACCTAACAAAGATTATGCTCAAATTCATATAAATATAATTGTGCTCATTAAGCTAGAACTGTAACATGTACCTTTGGCAACTCTGCGAGGGGGCCCAAAGATAGCAGATTACGCAGAGCAAGGCAAATGCAAGAATATCCCAGAAAGCTGTGACAATCCAAGCATTCTGCCACCTTTCATTGAAGGGATCTGTTGCTTTGAAATAAACCTGCAGGGATTATATACTATGAGGTGTTTAAAACATAACTAATCACAAAACATCAGATAGTAAAGATACTGGGCAAACAAGAGTAAGCTGGTTGTATAAGATAAGTCTCGTAAAGAATATTCATAGTCTTAGAGATGAGCACAACATCCAATAGTTAAACTGTGTCGTAACATAATTTTAGGGGTGTCCATTATAAAACTCATTCATTTTGCTCTTCCCACAGAGAAGAAAATAATGGCAAGAGCCAAAGGTACACAAGGCATTTACCTCATATCCGATCCACACAACTGAAGCAATAACAGTAACTGCTAAAGCGTTTGAGAATTTTCTGTATATCTCCAATTTGACAGAGCTTCTTTTAGCCTGACAAAGGAAAACATAGCCATAGTTAGCACATGGATAAACTCGAGGAAAAGATGCAACATAATCACCGAATGGGAGTGCGAAAAACTTTCAATCAATGGGGATACCGGATATATATACCTGTAATTGCTCTAATGTTCTTGAAAGAGAAGTGAAAATCCATGAAATCAAAAATGCATCCAAAAATGCAACTGGGAGGACAAAAAACACTCGAACTCGCCCTGCAATGTCATTTATGCTTCCTACGTACTCAGCAATGTTAAGCATTTCTGTTGCCAAGAAGTAGGTGACTCCAACAAGAAGCACCTTTGTTGTTAGACCACCAAGGGTTGGACGCACAACACCGTAGCCCATAGAAACAGAAAGAATAAGGATGCGTGAAATAGTTCTTCTTATTGCTCCAATCGTAACGACCCAGGTTGTGATTCCAGCCGGCCTTGTACCAGAGCTATTGAAGTACGCATAGTCAAAGTACCAGAATGTCATCTCCAACAACCCAAGAGCTATAACAGAAGTGATGCAGTGTTGCAGCAGCAAAACATCGTTCCAGTGTCTCACATACTGGAAAACCCATATGCCACAAAGTATTGCATAAGCAATAGACATAAATACATAGAACTTCATCAGAGGGGCCATCCTACCAGGTAAAAAGCCGGTAGGGTTTCTCCACACTGTCCTTCCCGTTACCTTCAGTCCCTTGAGCTTTGGATCACACGTTATGAAGAATAAGTTGTACATCCCGGTTTTCTTTATGTTTACTTCTTTATTCTTTTTCAAATGTGCGGATAACATGTTTCCTCTAAACTGCACATTTATAACAACTGGCCAAATCTTATCAGTTGCTGACGGTGTTCGTATCACTTCTCCTTGTTTGCATCCTTCCAGTTTGGCAAGATCAGGGGTACAACAGATCGATCTCTGCCCACCATACGGAGATCCACCAATATTATCGCGATCAGATGCTTCAAAAATAACAGCCTGTACCAACCCACCGTTGTACGCCAGACTTGGATTATGCTCAGCAGCTTCTTTACTCCTCCAGAATGTTATGTTCTCGAATCTAAGTGAATTCAATTTTGAATTAGAACAGAGTAACAATGTGTTTAAGTGGAAAAGCCCTAAATCGTGCGAATCAAAAGACGCTAAACGAATGAACTATCACTTTGAGTGCATACGATCAACATAAGCACATGGAGGCATACAATTGACAAATTGTTGATGAATCTACTTCTCGAACACCTAATACACCGAAATTTAATCCAACTTTAGAGAAAATCAAGCCATTTCCCAACCGATTTCAGCTCAACTACAGAACTAAACTCTCACACGCACACATTACTCCAATGCATCACGTGTTACGATTTACAAACAGTAGCGTCAATGGCGTCGATCTAACAAACCCGATTACGTTTTCTTCAACTCAAAAACTCGATTGCCGACAAAATGTGATAGATCTGATCAGTAGAGATTACCTGATGTAAGAGCGGGCGTGCTGCGCGGCGGCGACGCCTTCGCTGCCGCCTGAGAGGAGATAAGCGGTGCCGACTTCTCGGAACGGATCTCGGTCGTAGCTGTGAATCGAGGCTTCAGTGAATGATATTAGCAGGAAGAAAACGAAGGATTTGAGAATGGCGGCGCGGCATTGGCCGCTGGCGAGGGCCATGGGGGGCGAGATTGAGGGCAGGAATAGCGGGGATTGTAGAGAGAGAAAGAGGGGAGAGAGATCGGCGGGGAGAATTTGGTGGCGAGGTAGAGTGGTGATACAGCAACTACGATTTCAGCATCAAACAATCATGTGCCACGCGCGTGATGATCTTGGCGTCGGTTACTGAAAGATATTTAACACCTAATAAAATTGTTAGTATAGTTAATTAAGTTTATAATATGTCTATTAACGAAAAATTAAATATTGCAATCCTTTCTCTTTGTATATTAGTCAAACATAGTCTAATAAGTTGGCATCCAATTTTTCATTTTTAGTTTATGTACACACATATTGGACTATTTTACAATTTTGATACTCCTTATTATACTAGTACATGATATTTAAAGTGATTGATTAATAACTTAAATATTACTATTAATTTAATATTTTAACACTATACTAAGTTATTTTTTATAGTAAAAATGTGAAACATTTAACATTTTTTTTTCTCAAATATGTTGACATTGCGATTTTAGTCCATAATTGGAGAATATTTCATTATTTGTTTATATTTTGCCAAAAATTTAGAGATTCACTGGAGTGTATTTTAATGATGTTAGGGTTTCATATCGACGGTGAATGGCAACGATATATTAGGGGTTTAAAATTGCATCATTCGATCTTCAAAATTCTTTATGGAGTATGGCCACAAAAATCATACTCCTACAATAATAATGTCCGATTCCAAAGGTGAAGTTAGCATCTGAATTCAGGCATGTGATCCTCCAATCGGTGAAGGTGATGTGGACAATCATTCAAGACAAGATGAAGGTGGTGGCCAAAGCTAATTTCTATTTTATGGGTTGAAACATTAATTTTGAAATTTCTAATTTATTACCCCTTTCTCCCCTTAAAATAGAAACTCTTTCATTTTTTATCCATTTCCTAAAAATAGAAACTTTCTATTTAAGAAAATTTCTCTTTCTAATAGCATCTTCAAAAGAAGAGGTAAATGGAGAGATAAAATTATCTAACTACCATATTTACTTATTTTTCATGAAAAATCATTCTCCTTAGGGAGAGATAAATGGAGATGTACATTTTATCATTTTGAAGAGGTATCTTTATTGAAGGTAAATGGAGATGTACATTTTATCATTTTGAAGAGATATCTTTATTGATGGAGAAGTAAAATTTTATAACTACCATATTTGCCTTCTTTTCATGAAAAACCATTCTCCAAGGGAGAAGTATCACACTTTATGTTTTTTAATGCATTTTGTACTATTATTGTATGTTTAAAAAATCATTTACCTTTCTATATACATTTTTCGTTTGGAGTATGTTTCTTTTTGGAATGGTATATTTCACTTTTTTAGGAGGTATATAGATGATATACCTCTTCTATTTACCTTTCCTTGTTGGAGATGCTCTAAGGAGGCGGAACCCATTTTCCATCCACACACTTTTCTTTCTATCTCTTTCTTACTTTCCTAATTTTGTATTATTAGTCATGTTGTGTGGACTTTATAACTACTAAAGAGAGAAATATTTATAAAGATATTTATCTATAAATATACAAACTTTTATTATATTCTGCATTTTTCTTAAATTTTTATTGTAAATCTGAATACGCTAACTTTTGTCTTTTCTGAACAACAATCATTAAAACAACATTTTTTTTAATAAAATTAAGTAAATTTACTATTAAAATACTATGAACTTTTGAACTATTGTGGTTTTTTCCCCCAACTTTAAAGATTTGAGATTTCTAAATTTTCTCCGATCATAAATTTTCTTTGAAACTTGCTTGAGCAAGCGTAATACAAGCGCATGCATGTGCTTACAACACGAACATAACTAACACGTACGGATTGAGATGTTTTTTTTTTAAATTGTGAAAAACACAAATTAAATGAAATATGGAAGACAAAATCAGAAATATCTCAATGCACAAAATATCATAAATTTTGTCATTTATTCAAGACACATAGTCTAATGTAATTCACATAAGAGCTGCTATCTAAAAAAAAGTTAAAGTCACTAAATAATTTAAATTTGATCAAAATTATTCTTCTTCAGGAGAAGGAGGTGCTATTTGAAAATTCTAAAGTGCATATATTTAAATTTGAAAAAACTGACACTTCAAGCAAAATTTAGAAAGTACTATTAAAAGTTTGAATATTTTTACAAGCAAATAATTAACAAATCTATTAAGTAGAGAAAAACATATCTATTAAGTAGAGAGAGTAGGAAAAGCTGAATCCCTTTACGTTCTTGCTAATACTATCATCTTTTTTATTTTGTAGGGTTAATTTGACCAGCACAAGTAACATTAATCTTTATGAGATTTCAACCGAAAAAGAAGAATAAATTTATTCCTAAATATACCCACAAAGACAGGAACTTGAAGAAAAAGACACAAACTTCTCTCAAGTCACCAAAGATTTGCTTCTTCAACATATATAGAGAGAGAGAATTTGTGATTGAGATCTTGAGGAGTTCTCAAAGAGAGACTTACAGGGCTAATTTGACAAGCTGGCCGCCTCCTGTGGCATGGCATCCTCACAGATCTAACCTCAATTTCTTTCGTCTCCGTATCATCAATGCACGCCACGTGTATTAAATACCAAGACCACTCATGGAGGTGGACAGAATGCCAAATTAGCTCTGCGAATTACCCTTGAGAAACCCTCCAGATAGATAGAACCATTTAGCTAGAAAGAGAGAGAGGTGAAGATTATAATTTATGAAGATGGAATGATAAATATATATACACATATAATATATGGTGTGTGAAAGAGATAATTAATTAAAGAGCCACCAAAGCCGACACACCATTATTTGGCATAATAATGTTTCCAAAGACAAAATAATATGCTGAATGATACTACATAATGAGTGTTACTCAATTGTACTATATATGTGACATAAATATTTCAAAATTCCAAATGACTGAACTTCAAAGTGAGTGTTTAAGCAGTAGTGTCATATCACTGTTTTGGCATATATATGTGTGTGGAAAGATGGAGAAAGTCTGATAAAGAAGAGGGAGTGTATTTCTTTTTATGAGAATGAGTTTGTTGATTGTGGGATGAGAAAAGGTGTTTAGTGGTGCTGACTTTTTTGGGTAACAGTAGATATATAGAGAGTTAGTGGGCTTCTTTTCGATGCATGAGCGTGCATGGTGTTTGTACTATCTGTGGGGGCAAACTGCCCTTTCTTTTCCTTGTTTGAATCATTTTTTCCCTTCTTACCAACTTACCCTAAAGGCTTTTCAATTTTAGCTCCTGCTTTCGATGCTTGTACCGTACAATCGAGATAGACGATGTTTCTCGCATATACGAGAATGAGATGCCGTATTATACGCTGAGGAACCAGTAAAGGGTACTCATATAGAGTCGTCTGATTATTGGTATTTTGTGTAGAATAGTCGCCAAATGTCGTATTCTCACACAAAATAACTAGCACGCAGTATTCTTGTAAAGTCGTCAGATTATCGTAATTTGTGTAAATAGTCGCCCAATGTCGCACTCCCTCCGTCCCAGGTAATTTGACCCATTTCACTATTACCATTTTCGGTAGTGGACCTCATATTCCACTAACTCATTCCTATTCACATTTTATTATAAAACTAATATATAAAAGTAGGACTCACATCCCACTTAACTTTTTCAGCTCATTTTTCATTACATTTCTTAAAACTCGTGCCTGGTCAAAGTGAATCGAATAATCCGGGACGGAGGGAGTATTTCCCAAGTGGAGGAATTAGTGGGGGGTATTCTTGTAAAGTCGTTTAATTATCGGTAATTTGTGCTAATAGTTGTATAATGGAACCAATAGGGCTGCATAAGATATGAATGTTGTGTTTGGTTAATTGGATGTAAGAAAAGAGATTTGTAATTCTGTAATTAGGGGTGGTGAAGCTTAGTTTGACCAAGGATGCTGAAGTGCTTTATTGACTTGCTGCAAAAGCAGAATGCAAAATGGAATGCTATTGTCTCCCACTTAATTACTAGGTTTAATGTCAACTTATTAAACTGTTGCTAATTTGATTACACTACCCTTGCGTCATCCTATGCGCTTTGTGGCATTTTTATGAAAGGCTTATTTCTTTTATAAAATTCAATGATTCGACAAAAAATCAGGTTGGAAAATGAGAATTTATGAAACCATCTGTGCGGCGTAAGAGTTTGAGACGTGAAATTTTATCAACTTTTAGATAGGTATAAACATTTTATAACATGTGGTAAATTTTTTGTTTGAGTCGCTTTCTTCTGTATTTTCAAACATAATTATGGTAAAATATATTATATTTTATAATTACAAGAAACTTAACATAAATCCGTTGTCGTCCAGCGGTTAGGATATCTGGCTTTCACCCAGGAGACCCGGGTTCGATTCCCGGCAACGGAAATTTTTTTCCAACAAAATGATTTTTACAGTATTTATTTAATTATAAGTCGAAATTATGGCAAACATTTTGCATTTGGATTTGTTCAAACGTACCTGGTTTCTTCATCTTCAATAGTTTATACTTTATAGTAAAAAGATAGGCTATGAAGAGTTAACGATATTTGTTTTGAAACATTATTTGTTGACTTTGTATATTAGCATATATTTATACATTAAGTGTTCATATTTTGTACTACTATTCATGATTGTGATTAGAAGTGTGAATTTAATTTTACAATTGTAAAGGACAAAATGTATTTGTTTTCTAATAAGAAAAGTCAGTACTGACACAAAATTTGAATCCTTATACTCCCCCGTCCCTCATTAGGAATAACACTTTGATCGAACACGGATTTTAAGAAATGTAAAGAAAAGTTGGTTGAAAAAATTAGTGGAATGTAAGACCTACTTTTTTATATTAATTTTATAATAAAATGTGAGTGAAATGAGTTAGTGGAATGTGAGACCTACTTACCATTTATGGTAAAAATGAAATGCTACTCTTAATTGGGGATGAACCAAAATGGAAATTAGTAGCAACTCTTATTCGGGGACGGAGGGAGTATAATTCAAAGCACACGATTAAACTCGATGAATAATCAATCCGAAATATCTTAAAATTCGAGGCCAAAAACCGTAACCTTTTCTAGATGAAAATTGAAAAAAAAATCCACATATTTTATAAAACTCTTATTGTGATTAACATACGTATCAGAATAGAAATATTTAAATAAAATTATAATTTGATACACTAATGTTTAATCTTAATCTCATGTGCATTGAAAAATTCGAAACTTTGGATTTATTCTATAACAAAGAATACTAAAAAATCGGAATTCTGATGATACAAACTCGATGATGTTCAAATATTAAAAAAATCAAATTTAATATCTAGGTTTAATTAGTCCGATTGAATTATCTGTATTATGGATAGGCATAGGAATATAGGATACATGATACACTATTTGCGTTGACCAAAAGATAAAAAATACGACCACCAAAAGTTGTGTCGGTTATTATAGTTAAAAAGATTCCAGCCTCTCAGATTCCGAAACAAACTAAAATTAGAAAGATTTTCATCCTGAAATTACATACTGAAAGCGAAAGAGAAGAGAAAAACAAAAGAAAGATCCTTGCAACATCTACCCAATGAAGAGAAAGGCAATATTTTCGATGTTTCTGAGGCCGCCATTTTCAAAGGAGGCCACCCGCAGACCAATCACGGCGGCCATCTCTTTCTCCACCAAAGCCAGGCTGCCGAAGGACGAGGGGACCGCGGCCGTGGTGGAGGACCCGGTTAGGCCGGGCACGGTGTGGGAGCAAGGGAAGAAGGACGTGGAGGCGGAGCAGAGGCGGAAGGCCGTCACCAGCCCCGGGTTTAGCTTCTCTGCCGCGGGGCACTTGCTCCCTTACCATCTCGGGGCGGCTCGCTTCCTCATTCAGAAAGGCTATATCAAGGTTGCTACCATTTTTCAATCCATTTTCTTCAATGATCAAGTTTGTGATTGATTAATGCCTAATAAAAAAGATTGGTTTTTAACATCAAATTTATGTCAATTGTTTAAAAATTTGGCATCACCACCTGCTGAGGATTTGCTGATTTTGGATTCTTGCTGTCTGATTCTGTCATCCAATTTGCTAGGATTCTTTGCTGAGAATTTGGCATTCTTCATGGTTTGCTGAAGTTTGTGGGGGATCAACTCTGTCCTAATGCACTGTTAATAATCTAATTGAGGCCATTATCAATTTATCATCACTAGTCTTGCCTATTTTTTTCATGATTTTGATCTTCTTTTTGGGGAGACAGGAAACAACACCATTGGCTGGTTCGTCTGCCGGTTCTATTGTGTGTGCCGCGATTATCTCAGGAGAAAGCATGGAGGAGGCACTGAAGGCTACCAAGATAGTGGCTCAAGATTGCAGGCTTCGTGGGACTGCATTCCGTGTTGGGGTATTTACACGCCTACCCTTATGTCGAAAAACTCAACCTACCACATTAGACTTGTCATGAATCTAAAATTGGACAACCATAGCAACTAGCAAGCACAGCTGTTAGAATTAAGAACATGACCTTATGACTCAATTGAGATGTTTTTGTTTGTTTATTTGTTTGGCTCAGGCTCTTCTTAGAGATTTTCTGGACCGGTTTCTGCCAGACGATGCTCATATCAGGTCGAATGGAAGAATTCGCGGTGGGTACAGTTATTTTAGTATCTCACACTATTCTTGGATAAGAAGGTTTTTGATAGAATTTTGTTGTGGTGGTTTAATGGCAGTGGCTGTGACGGAGATTATGTGGAGGCCGAGGGGCGTGCTTGTGGACTACTTTGATTCGAAAGAAGATCTCATCAACGCAGTCTTCACCTCATCTTTTATTCCCGGGTAAGAGATTCTAATTCACCTCTTTGAATGGAACAGTTTTTTCTACTGATAAAAGTGATCTTGATGCAGATATCTTGCTCCAAGGCCGGCAACAATGTTCCGTGATCGTTTATGTGTAGACGGGGGTTTGACACTGTTCATGCCGCCTACCTCTGCTTCTCAGACGGTATAATATGTCCGTCTTCAATGAAAAGATGATGATGCTTTATGTTTGCTTGAACAGAGCTCTGCCTTGACAGGTGCGTGTTTGTGCGTTTCCTGCTGGTCGTTTGGGGATGAAGGGAATCGGGATTAGCCCCGACTGCAACCCAGAGAACCGCGCTGGTGCGCGAGAGGTAACATTTGGATGCAACTTCTGAGGTTCCCATGGTGACAAGAAATAACATTTGTGTGTGTTTGTTTTAGCTTTTGAATTTGGCGTTCCAGCCGGCTACAGACGACGTTCTAGATAGGTATTTCGAGCTTGGATATGTGGATGCAGCTGCGTGGGCCGAGAAGAATCCAGTTGATGAAATAGTTCGACAAGACAAAGATGACCGTCCGACGAACAAGTAACTGGAAAAATCAGCCATCTGATACTTGTTTGAGTTATTTTTCAATACAAAGAAAGCAAATTGTGTAAGAATAGGGATAGGGATGTGTATATTTATTTTTCCTAAATATGTAGTACTACTACTTTTTTGAATCTATAGAGTTATTTAAACTACAAATTGCCATTCATTTTTGTTCTTGCCTTTTTCCAGTTCATGTAAAATAAGAAAACTTATTATCCCACATCGGATAGGAGAATGAAGTTATCTTAAAAAACTAAGTATAAAAGAGGAGGTGCGTAGATGTTGGAGCTCATACCTTTCTCGGCCTTTTGGCTAAGATCAAGTGTAGTATCTGTTCTTATCAGTTTAATATCTGATATGTGAGCAACTGGCTCACACGATATTAAATTTATTTTTTGAGGGGGAAGGCCCATCAAAGTAGCTTGCTACTTGGGCCTTCAAGCGTCGCCAATGCGTTGCACTATTGCACGGGCCTGGCGCAACCCACCAATTCAATTTTAATCTTTACTTTGTTAACTTCTTTTGGTTGCATCCAACAACTCTTTATAATATTTAACAAATGTCATTGTACTCTTGTTTGATATTTTGGATGTTTTTCTATTGATTTGATAATAATTATGAATTCTTGCTGTCTGATTCTGTCATTCAAGTTGCTAGGATTCTTTGTGTGAGTTTTTCATTCTTCATGCTTTGCTGATTTTGGATTCCTGCTGTCTGATTCTGTCTGTCAATTCTAGGATTCTTTGTGGGGTATAAAGTAGGTCCTAATGCATTCTTTGTGAAACAAGAGGGAATGAAAGAACTTTAATGAAGACAGACATATAACAAAGAACAAATCCTCTCTCGAGGCTACAAATTTCTCCATCCATGGATTGCTTCCGGCCAATAATGATATCCTCCAAAGAGTTCCTTGCCTTGTAGCATCATCAGTTTTTAGATTTCAATTTCTTAGCACCATTCACAAAGAGTTCCATGTAAAACAAAGAACAAATCCTAGTCTCTGAAGATCTATGAACTGAAACAAAGACAAAAAAAAAAATAAGTGTTTCACTCAATAGCACCTAATTGTTCTTTATTTGTGTTTATATTAAGTGCTTCTCCTTGTAGTGTATTTTTGAAATTGATTAATAGTATAACTGATTTTGCGGAGATTTACATAGTTGGTTTTCACATATAGGTTTATAAGCATTGCAGGTTTGCAACTTAGCTTTTATAGTTGGCTTGAAGAATTGACTTCATTCTCATTTATAGATAAATTTTACTGTGAATGCTTCACTAGTTATTCTGCCTTCTTATGTGTTTGTGGATAATAAGAAGAAAAAGGTTGAGTTTCATGATCAAACAGACCATGAATCCAAATTTGGGACAGCCATAGCTCTGGGAAAGCATAACTGTAAGAATTAAGAATATGACATCAAGACATTGAGCATATATGGAAGTTCAGACCACTTTACAGTTTAGTTGAGATGTATTTTGTTTGTTTTTTTTGGCTTAGGTTGTTCTTAGAGAATTTCTCGACCGATTTCTGCCAGACGATGCTGAGTACGCGGTTGAATTCGAAACATGAAGGGTTCATATTATCCCACATCCAAGATGAGAAGATAGTTTTATTTGAAACAATGTTATAAAAGAGGAGGTGCGTAGATGTAGAAGCTCATACCTTTCTCGGCCTTTTGGCTAAGATCAAGTGTAGTATCTGTTCTTATCAGTTTAATATCTGATATGTGGGCCATCGGCTCACATTGTATTAAATATATTTTTTGAGGAGGAAGGCTAATCAAAGTAGCTTGCTGCTTGGGCCTTCAAGCGTTGCCCATGCGTTGCACTATTGCACGGGCCTGGCGCACCCCACCAATTCAAGTCCAATATTTTAACATGTAAAATCTGAAGATGAAAATGTGAAACTATGTTTCAATAGCAGTTAATAAATTTGTGCAATGCTGTTTCTTTTTACACAAGGACTTGAGTTGATAGGCTATATAATACAATGAGCAAAATATGTAAAGTTTCCTATGATGTATGTGAAAAAAGGAAAAGAAGTGTAACACAAATATATGAAGAAGCCAAAATCCTTGCTTGATCATTTAGAAGGTATTCTATACGAAGGATCGATCATTTTGAGAACGAATAGATTGCCTTTGTCACCTCTCGAAACTCTGCAATAACCGAACACACAAATAATGTAGTACTCCACTTAATAATCTGACAAAGGGTAGAACTGGAAGCCAACTTAGTTGAGACATGAAAATGTTAGAATCTGGGATTTGTGTTTTTATTACCTCAACTCTTGATCCAAGTAGGTGATCTCAAGCTCGCCCACAGCAGTCTCGGGAGCCTTAACAGGTATCTGCATTATCACAATGCTACTACTAAGCATATCATATATTGGTGATGATCATCATCACAATGTGTGTCTATAATTTCTTGACTTACCAAACCTCCAATCTTGAAATAGTCGAACTTGACAGCGACTTTCTTGGGATTCAGAGGTGTCAAATCTGCAGTGACCTGTACAACATCATATATATATGTATATGTATATGTATATGTAAGACACATTTAAGAAGATCAAAGCCAAATAAGCAGTAACAAGACGTTTACTTTTATCAATCCATCCTAGTATGACTTAATGAAGTTTGGTATGAATTTGCACAAGACTGTATAAACTATGAGTTGTGGATGACCTGATTGAAGAAGGGCGCGGATTCCATGTTTTGAGCTCGAAGGATATCTGCGTTGATTGCTTGAAAGTTCCTTCTACTTCTCAACAATTTAGGCCTCTGCAAATCACAACTATATATCTCAAGAGTCTCACAAACTAAAACAAACCATCATTAGCAGTGCAACTACAACATTCTATCATTGTATACATTATACATTGAGAAATGGAGATGTGAAGGGAATCATACAGTGGTCTGCAAAATAGACTGTGAAGTGGTGTAGATAAGCTCCCACTTGCCATTGAGCAGATCAGATTTGAGAGGCTCTTTTGTTGGATTTGCAGCTTCTAATTTCCGAGCTATCTACAATTTAAACACATCAAAAAAAAAACCATTTCAACTTTTTTGTAAGCAAAAGATAATGCCAATACTACAAATTTAGCAAGAAACTGGAAAGAAATTCAACCTGATCGATGAATTGCTGATCTTCAGGGGTGGCTTCGGCGCCGCGGTCGAGGGGCTGGATAGCCTCTAGAAGCTCTTGCTTGATGGGTTCTGGATTCTTGGTTTTGTTGTTGTTGAGGAAGCCAGTGAAGAAGGACACATTTGCTCTCCATTTGAGCAAAACTGGTGGAGTAGGAGAGGTTGACAGAGAGGTGCTGTGGTTGCTGGCCGGAAAAGGGGCGGCGGCGGAGGGGTGGTGGAGCAAAGAGGAGGTGGAGTGAGTGGTGAAGGGTGGGGAGAGAGTGGATAAGGCCATCGGAGTTGTGGTTTCAGTCTTTGTTACTCATACTCATCAATTGTACTTGTTGGTGTTTTTTGTTTTTGTTGTTTTTTCTTTTTATTATTTTGGACGCAATAAATAATTCATCAACCACTTTTTTTTTAGATTTCAAATACTAAAAATAATCTGGATTTGAAAGAAAAAAAATACCTCCTGATTTATGAATATTATTTTTGTTGTCATTCACGTGATACATTGATGTATTTGAAATCCCATTTGATTTTATTCAATTATTCAATTTTGATTTTGCACAAATTAATCAAATGTGTTTACTTCTTTTAAATCATGCAAATAATTCATTGAATTGAACAGTTTTAGTCTTTTAGATATTTCCACACATGTTTTTAGACGAATAAATAATTCAGCACGTGGTAATGAAAGAAAACTATTACTCCACTCCAAACCAATATGTTTTGGAGTAGGTGAGAGGATTTCCAATAAATCTTGGTGATTAATAGTAGTTTCATAACTTAACTCTATAATCAGCATTAAAATTAAAAAAAACACACACATAAAATCTATCATCGTCATAGTTTTTATTAAAATAAAAATCTGAACTTTTTCATGGTAACTTATTTTTTTAGCCGTACAAAATGGCCCAACTTTCTCTCAGCTCAGCGTTTACTTCTCGAAGTAGCTAGCCCTTGGCTGCTTCCTTTAATCATCTCTTCTTGCTAATTCGTCGTTTTCAGCAATGTTTATCTCTTTGCCCATAATCCTAAATCAAGAATTTAAAGAACGCATCTTGAAAGCTCAGACAACAAATCATTCCTCTCTGGCAAACCTGGGATCATGAAATCTTGATTATTGGGGAGAGAATCTTAGTCTGAAACATGCTCTCTCGGTTCCCACCCGAATCACCTCACACAATAAGCCTAACCCCTAAATCTTCTTCTGCAACTTCACATCATAAGCACAAGAATCAGCTCTTCAAGATTGCTTGCTGTGTAAAGAATGGTTCCTCTGATTCTCCAAATTCCTCGGATAACAGATTTGGATTCAATCTGGTGGGGCAGTCTCTTGGGGCTATGAATTGGAAGCTCAATGATATTGATGCAAGTGAGTTTCAGTTTCTTGGTTTTGTGTGTGTGTGTGTTGGTGTTTGATTTTGCTGCTTAATTTATGGCCTTTGGAGCAATTGAAACTAGTTTATTCATTATGGTATGAGGTTTGCTTGTTTTCTGATTGTTTGCCAGCAATAAGTTTCTAGAATATGCTACAAAAAGTTGTTCTATATTCTATTGTATGCAATAGAAAAAACCATGTGAAACTTGTGTAGTTGAGAAAGGTGTTTGTAGAATCAAGAATATTAAGTAGTTCAAAAGGAAAGTTGCATCCTTTATATCTCTTTCATGCTGACTGACCATTTAATTCTTGATGATGGATCGAAAAGGAATTGAATATCCGTCTTGCTGCGTAATCATGGTACTAGGAGAGTAAGTAAAACTGTAAAAGTTGCTTGTTAGACCTATTCAAATGATCAACAAAAGAGGGGTGTAAGAGAGTAAACAATGTATGGGAAGGAAAGATAGGAAGTGCTTAGCGTTTCCGAGGCCTAAAAACTACTATCTAATAAGTATATACTTAAGATATTGTCTATGAAGATGACATTTTACTAGAATATGTACTTTCTTCAGATGTATTTCCTTCTTGCCAAACAGTTATGTCTTTTTCTGGTCGGGTTGTTTTTACTTATCATGTGATAATTCCAGAGAACTATATATGTTCCTATATTACAACTAACGTCTTTTTTGGTTGACAGATTCAATGCAAGAGTCAGTTACCCAATTGCTATCAAAGACTCAAAACTTTTTGAATGAAGTGGCTTCTCCACTTGTAAAGTCTGTTCATGATCGAAAGCCTAGCCCTCAGAATGACACTGAAGATACAGATGATATATTTATGATTGAACCGACTGTTGATTCAAGAACTTCTGGAGGGGAGCTTTCTGAAGCTGCCATCGTTTCCATTGAACAATTTAGCCGGTAAAGTTACTGTTTTTCAGTTTTTTCCATCCTTCATACTTGTGCATTTTTCTTTCCACATTATGTGTATAGACAAGGTTAAAAATTGAAGCAATACATCTTGCTGGTATGGAGGAATTAATTTTTGACTTTTCCCACGTCTAAGATATGCAGGATGAATGGATTGACAGGGCAGAAAGTGCAAAGAATATTTAAAGCACTTGTTCCAGAATCAGTTTATAACGATCCACGTTATTTGGTGGAATATTGCTGCTTCAGGTTTTTGTCAAGGAATAATGTTGAAGTTCATCCGAGCCTCAAGGTCAGTGCAGTTGCTTCATTGTTTCCCACAAAGTTCATATGTATAATATTGCATTTTTCCCTTCTTATGTTCACGGTCATACCTCATGCCACTCTGCTCACACTCCATTATTCCTTCAAACGTTCAGACTCGACCACTAACTCAATGTTCTCCGACTTCTCATTTCAGTACACCCTTTTCTCTTGTGTTAGCTGGAGTTGCTAAGTTATTGGCATTCACTTATAATTAATCTTTTTGCTTCTGATACCAGGAACCTGCGTTTCAGAGGCTAGTTTTTATAACTATGCTTGCATGGGAGAATCCACTTCGACAAGGGAAGGGTAACCGACTCAAATCATTCAAATGGAGTCATTTTCAGGTATTGCCTATCTGTTCGGTTTTCCTTGTACTATAGTCATTTAACCGATTACTTGCATATTGCCATCTTATTGTTGCTTTTGCTAAATTAGCTTCTCAAAGTATATTCCATGTATCATCTTCCAACATTCTTGTGTATTGCCTTGAGTATCATATTTTCAAGAAATGCTACCCAATTTTTATCATGCATTATTGGAGGCCTATGAGGAAATCTGCCTTGTTCAACTGAAATTCTAGAAATGCAGAAAATCTAGGGTTCAAACTATTCTCGTAGAAATGGTGAAATGTGACAAATATTCTCTTTTACAAGACATATACAGACATTGAGATGTGTGACCAAAGATCTGTTTTTCGAACTTGTAGAAGAAGCTCGTGGGAGAAGAGGCTTTTATTCGCATTGCTCCTGCTGTTTCTGGTGTAGCTGATTGTCCCACTGCACATAATCTTTTTAAAGCTTTAGCTGGTGACGAAAAGGGGATCTCGTTTAGCATATGGTCCACATATATTACTGAACTTGTCAAGTGAGCATATTTTTCTCGATTTTGGTACTGATGCCTTATGTTTCATGACCGCGATTGATTTCTATCACGAATCTTGACAGTATTTGTTCCTTCCCAATTTATAGAGTGCATGAAGGCCGGAAATCACATCAATCCCAGGAGACCTTACAATATCCTAAGGAAAAAATCCTTTGTCTTGGTTCCAGTCGAAAGCAGCCTGTTCTAAAATGGGAAAAGGACATGGCATGGCCAGGAAAGGTCACGTTGACCGACCATGCACTTTACTTTGAGGTATTGTCTTCGAGTGAATAGAGTGATTTTGATGCTAATTTTTCTTAGAACCTTTTTTGAGTAATGGTTTTTTATTCAGGCAGCTAGCTTGGTCGGATCGAAAGAATCTGTAAGGCTGGATCTTACTCATCCCAATTCAAGAGTCGAAAAGGCAAGAGTGGGACCCTTGGGATCAAACGTTTTCGACTCTGCAATCTCCATCACATCTGGTCCGGAGTGAGTAAGCTTCTCTGACCTTATTTCCAGTCAAATTATGTATCAGAGTTTGCTTGAAATCTTCCTATTTCAGTCAAAAATAGCAGACTCGAAGTTGACGTTTCGTATAAGCTTTAAAAAAATTTACTTGCAGGTCTGTGTCGTTGGTTCTTGAATTTGTCGATTTAGGTGGTGAGGTGAGGAGGGATGTATGGTATGCATTCATAAGTGAAATTATCGGATTATACAAATTCATACGCGAATATGGACCTATGGATAACGATGAGTCGGTGTATGACATATATGGTGCTCACAAAGGGAAGGATAGAGCCGTTGCTCATGCCATAAACGCCATTGCTAGGCTTCAAGCTCTCCAGTTTATGAAGAGGACATTTGACGAACCTTCTAAGCTGACTCAGTTTTCATATTTGCGCAATGCACCATACGGGGAGGTCGTCCTTCAAACCCTCGCCGTAAATTTCTGGGGCGGGACGGTAATCAAGAAACTACCGGACATCGACACTGAGCCAGAGGAGGCCCTTGTGAGACCCAACGGTGAGGCTTCTGAGAGCAGCAGCCATGTTTTTGACATAGACGGAAGTGTCTACTTGCGGAAATGGAGGCGGTCAGCGTCGTGGGGAACTAGTGCTTCGTTAGCCTTTTGGAAGAATGCTTCGATCAGACACGGAGTTGTGCTTAGCAAGAACCTCGTCGTGGCTGACATGAGTTTGGTGGAGAAGGCGTCGATGACTTGCAGAGACAAGTCCAAGGTAGTTGAGAAAACTCAAGCAACGATAGATGCTGCCATGATCGAAGGGATTCCCAGTAATATCGACCTTTTTAAGGTTAGTTCTATCAACTCTCTTCTTCGTAGTTTCAATAAAAATCGAATCTTGAAAATGTGATTGTGTTTTCCTTGGCAGGAACTTGTGCTTCCTCTAACTCTCACTGCTAAAAATTTCGAGCGGCTTAGGCGTTGGGACGATCCTCTCGTTACAGCGTCCTTTCTGGGACTTGTATATACACTTATCTTTAGGTAATCTTCAATCTCTCCCTTTTACAAAATCTTCAATCTCATTGACGAACTCCCATGTGGCTTGATTTCAGAAACCTAATGTCTTACATATTCCCGGTGACGTTAATGA
The DNA here is from genome assembly GCF_023119035.1 of Salvia hispanica. NCBI lineage: Eukaryota > Viridiplantae > Streptophyta > Magnoliopsida > Lamiales > Lamiaceae > Salvia > Salvia hispanica. The sequence goes on along the minus strand of NC_062967.1, from coordinate 8,869,372 downwards.
TGTGCGCGGCCGGTATGTTAGTACTAAAGGGGCTCAAGGAGCAAGGTCGGCTTGGGAGATTCTTCGGGAAAGTTACTATATACGACCAGCCTCCATCGAACACGATCCAGAAGATTATTGCTCTGAAGGAAGCCATGCGCGAGGTGGAGAAGTCGCTCCAGAATGTGAACGTCGCGCTGCTCAAGATTCGCTCCATCATTCTCGCAGGGCACCCTCAGGTGACGATGGAGATCGCGCTTGCGCTGCTGGTTGGCTCGACCGTTCTGCTTCTGGTGCCGTTCAAGTATGTGCTTGCATGCTTGATTTTTGATGTCTTCACGAGGGAGCTCGAGTTCAGGAGGGGGATGGTGGAGGCGTTCGACAACTTCTTGAAGGAGCGGTGGGACGGGGTGCCGGCGGCTCCCGTTGTTGTGCTGCCAGTGGAGGAGAAGGAAGAGGAGGAGAAGAAGCAAGTGGAAAAGTTGAAACCAGAAAGAAGTTAGTTTTAGCATGGATTTTCTGGTTATGTTTTTTTTGGGTAATTTCTGTTTTTGAATAGATCTGATCACTAACATTTCTTGAGCTGCCAAATGCTCTGTTTATATGTTGCAATCATAGTTACAATTTGAACTTTTTGTGTGAGCCAAAATTTATAGTACTAGTAGTACTATGTATTTCTTGAAATACATTTTTTTTAGTGCAAAGGATCCAAGGATGATGTGTATTCAGTGAAAGAAGCCAAAATATCCCACATCGGAAGTGAGAGACAAAAGAGTAGCCAAGCGTTAGTATAAATAAGGAGGCGAATAACTTTACGGAATCACGCAGCCGCGCGTTGAGCACATAGCGAACTATTCTTTCGCCTTTTACTAAAGAATACCGTGTGCTTGTCGCTTATAAGCGGCATACGCCTCTTTTTGGAGGGGTCTTTCTGAAAAGGAATCCCCCAGCAATATTAGTTGTTTAAATTGTCATGTCATCGTTATTCTTATTTAGAGAGTGAAATGACGAGAAATCTTACCATATGAATAAATCATCCAATAAAACATTGATATTTAACACCAACATGCAACAGAAGCATATACAAATTCATACTATGTTCTTTCTTCGAGAAACACCATTTTAAGAACACAATTGTTTTAGCTCACACAAAATTATACAAACTCGAAAAGAGAATACTTTCCTGAATCAACACAAAAACAGAAAACAATGTTTAATTAGTAGTAATATAAATCTAAATATGATACAAAATTTATACTAGTACTATGTATTTCTTGAAAGGAGCCAAACACAGTCCACACACGATACGATATAACGTGTGTTAATATGATAATATCACAATAACGGCTTGAACCTGATTTATATGATTAAATCTGATTTATACAATAAAAAGTTGTTTTACAAAATTTGAACCTAATTTACACAAAACCTAAAGTATAACTATTTAAAAAAAAAAATAATAATAGTATTTTTTTAATTTATGAATGTCCCTAATTCAACCCAAAATTATTGTGTTCCTAACAAATCAATTCAATGTGAAAATGAACTAAGTACGGTTTTGATCAAACTCATTTACTTGTACCTAATCGCGTCAAGTTTTCATATCATATAAAAAGTTGCAGCTCCAATTTGAATTAATGCCTTCGCTGATACCCCGAAATCGTATTTCATTTTTGTTCAATCATCAGAAATGACCTCTATCTATTTATGGTAAATTTATATTTTTAAAAATTGAGTCACATCTTTCACAAAAATTACTCTAACCACTATTTCTCTCTATCCCCCTCTTACTTTACAATTTTTTCCATTATAAACCTATATCGTGCATTGATAAAATTATATTTCACGGATGATTGAATTACAATAAAAAAAATTCCTTTTATTTGATTGTGTATTTCCTAAAATTAAACAAGTTTGAAATTTGAAAGTTAGTGCAAACTTGCTAAAACGGTCGAATTTTTGAAACCAAAAGAGTTAAAAAAACAAGGCGGGTTTAGATATTTCACTGACACCCAATATTTGAAAATAAAAATAAAGGAAAAATAAAAGTGTGTGCGTTTCAAAATTTGAAAAATCCCCCCTTTGAGCTTCCATATACGCGCGCCTTGCATTTCCTTTTTCACACATGTATGTATATATGTGTACTCATACATCTACCTCGCCATTCTTTCTACTGCAAAATTGGGAATGAAATATAGTAAAAATTGAAGCTTGAATAAATCTCACCATTCTTTCTAGACTCAGCTTCGCGAAGTTCATCTTTCTTGTAAGCCAGCTCGTTTTTTAATCTTTAATTCACTTCAGTTTTGAATTTGGGGAGCTCTTTCTTACGTGTTTGTATGTGACGTGAACTGGATTTTCATCTCTTCTTTTTTTTATTTGTTGTGTTGTATATATAAATCTATCGATCCTGAAAATCTAGATGATCATTCATGTTGAATTGAATAGATTTGATTCAAATTTGTTTATTGAGATGGGTTTTAGATTTAATTGGTATTGAAGGTTAGATTCAGCTAAATCTGTGTTTTTGGTTTGGATAATCTGAAGAATGTCAATTGTGGATTTTTATGACGAAGTTTTGGGAATAGCATTTGAGAGATTTGTTGCATATTGCAGTTTTTTGAGATTTAGCTAAATCTGTGTTTTGTTTGCATCTGAGCTTCACATATATGCATTATTCTTTTTGATTCAATTGAGCATTTCTCAGTAGATTATTGATATTTGGAAGTAGCGTATGGGAGAATTTGATTATGCATACTAACTGTTTGATTTTATTCCTCAGAGAAATGGAGTCACTCCCTGATGCCCTAGTCCAGTCCATTTTGTCCCTGATTAGTAATTCCAAGGATGTGGCGTCGTGCAATTGTGTTTCGAAGAGATGGAAGGATTCAATGCCTTACCTGAGGAGCCTTTTCTTTTCTCGGAATATCTTTGACAACCTAACCAATGGAGACACTCCTGATGATGCAGTGTTGCGACTTGTGTCTTCAGTTGTTAAGCTCGAGGAGCTTGTTGTTTACTGCCCGTTCTCAGGCTCCGGACTTGCATCCTGGCTGTCTGTGGCAGGTGCTTCGTTGAAGAGCCTTGAGCTGAGGTTGGATAACATAACTGAGCACGATACCTACACTGAGATTCCCTCAAAGTTGGATTGCATTAGTGCCGCCTGGAACTTGGAGTCGCTTAAGCTTTGGGGTGTGCTGATGGTTTATTCGCCCAAATGGGATGTTTTCCATCGGCTGAAGAATCTTGAGATAGTCGGTGCGAGGTTGGAGGAGCACGCACTTTATGATGCTCTTCGTGCTTGTCCGAATCTGACCCACTTGTTACTTCTCGGGTGTGAAGGATTGAGGTCTGTCTCGATACAAAATCCTTATCTTGAGCACTGCAAGCTTGATTTTTTTGGGGTGGGAAACTGCTCACTTACTGTTGATTCATCGAAGCTTCAATCACTTGAAGTGCAAGGTTGTAGCTTGATTAGAGTTTGTGAAACTCGATGCTTGAAAAATCTGTCCATCTCCAACAATGCAGGTATATATGCATATGATTTGATATGGTTTCTGATATTCATAAACGTTTGCATTTGCTGATCATTTTGTTGGCTTATAGGGAGAGTTTATATGGTCGATTTTGGGAAACTCGTGGCACTGGAAACGTTGTCAATCCGAGGAGTGCAATGGTGTTGGGATGCTATAAGCAAATTGCTTCAGATGGCAAGTGAAGTGAAGCATCTCTACATGAAGGTGGAATTCACCGGGGACTCTGACACACTTTTGCCCTTTCCGGAGATTGATTTTGTCGACTTCTTCAACAGTCATCCGAAGTTGCAAACCTTTGACATTCACGGTGCAATGTTTGCTGCTATCTGTCAAAAGAATAGCCTCAGAAATGTGAGTCCACGAAATTAGGAATTGAGTCGTGTCGTTTGCTTCTTGTTGTGAGGATATAACCATTTTCTCGCATTGCAGGTGGACTCGAGGTTTCAAATTCCGTGTCTTGAGAAGGTTGTAGTCACAGTAAGATCTCCGTTGAATGCGGAGCAGAAGATGAGCACCTTGGATTCGTTGATAAAGTACGCGAAGAATTTGAGGAAGATGACGATAAAGATTCTTCAGATGAAGAGCAGCCACAGCAGTGCTGATGATTTCTTTGAAGACATTTGCAGGTTTAGCTACATGAATCGCAAGATTGTCTCAATAGAATAAACCATTTTGTATGAGCTAATTCCCTTTTTTTTGTTCTTCCTCTTTCTCAGTGGAATAATTTTGTTGACTATGGTTTTTTGACATTCTCATCTACTATCATTTTTAATGTCACAGTTGACATATTGTGTTGTTCTATTTGTATTTTCACAAATATTGAAATCCAAAAAATTGATCTAATGTAATAAAATGAAGCATCGTAATGATATTCTGCTATGCAAAAACAAAGAATGATAATGATTTTAATCAAAAACAAAATTGTGATGATACATAATCAACTGCAAAATGAAAACAAAAAAAGCACATCTCAATGAGCTATTCATCTACCATTTCATCTAAATCAACTTTTTCTTTTGGAAATATCTCTTCAAGTACAATATTTGGAGTGCTGAAACCACAATGCATATGGTGAGTGACATGAGGCTGAACAGAGCAACCCGAGAATTAGTGGCTTCATTCGTTGTCCTCATCTCTGCCTCTCTGCAACGACAAACACACACAGAATCAAAGGATGAACAAGAATCAGCTCAACAACCACTGAGTTTGGTTCAGAAACAAAAAACAACCTGGTCTTAAGGTAGAGAAGATTTTCATGGACCGTCTCCACTGCTTCTTCGAGTTTTCTAAGTTCAAGCTCGACACCCTACTAGAGATACAAACTGAGTAAAGATCGTTTCAAGATTACAAACAGTCTCAGTGACAACACAAAAGTGATCCAAAATTAAGGTGAAAATAAGAGCATAGCAGCATTTGATTGTAAACCTGGTCTCACCTCGATCTTTTCTTTTCTTGCAACTGATTCCCAATCCTTTGCTGCAATACCAGTTTTCCACTCCATGTTGATGCTTAGCCCCCCTGTGCCCGAATAGTTGCCATCGACCCAGAAACAAGCTAAATAACTTCCAGCCTCAGTAGTCGTGAATGCAAATTGACCATGCGTAATGTTTTCCTGCCGATACAGAGTGTTGCCATACGGAGAAGTCACCTACACAAAAACAACACGCAATCACTGGAGTGCATGCTCGAGCTGATTTCAGGCCAGAAAAATCCACATGGACTATGTTACAACAGTTATAAACCCTCAACATTTCCCATATTAGTTTATGAATGTGCAAACAGACTTGTTGCCAATCTTCCTCTTTTGTGCTTTTCTTTGCCTATGTTAACTGGCATAATGCACCGGCATTGTGCTTTTCTCTTCCTAAGATTTTTTTTAACAAATTTGATGATACAGCTAATAAGAATGCACCTCTACACTTGAATTTGTCAAGTATAGTAGTAAAACTAAACCCTAAACCAATCAATACCTTCAACTAGAAGCCCTATCCCTCTTTCCAAAACCATACATCGATCGCATCATTCATTTCGAATTATCACTTAACATACACACATTTATACAAATGGATGATTAATAGCATCGAAATCAGGTAGAATTTTGTCATATCTCAAGGCGAGAAACTCAGTAATTCCTAACATTTCTGTTGATACAACTCAGAAGCAAGCAAGTTTAGCAGTAAAACTTAACTAGTACTAATTCACACAATGCCTCAAACAAGAAGCCTAGCCCTCTTTGCAAATTGCAATCAATGGAATCCAATTCCAAAACTATACATCAATCACATGATTCTCTTCCAATAATTATTCAATTAACACACATTTACACAACATTGTATCCATCGAATTCCAAAATTAAGAAAATATCGCGATCAAAATAACCTTAGCGGAAATGGTGGGGGTAGGGTGGACGTGATCGTCGGATATGACGACGTAGTCGGCCAAAACGACGACGTTGTTGTGAATCTCGTCGGAGACGCATTTGGTGCCGGTCGCCGGCAGATTCAACCATATTGCAGCGCTCCTCCGCGATGCGCACGCCAACAAGAGTAACACCACCCACCACCAGCGCACGATAGCACCCTCTCGCCTCACCATGTTAATCTATGTCGATCGTTGCCGGATCGGAGAAAAAGCTCGTCGATTTGATTTCATGCAAACTCACACATTCACATCTACAATTATTAGATATTTCCCCAAAATAAGTAATCAAACTCGTTAATTTACTCAACTATCATACTTATATATTTGTGTTCATAATTGCTTAAATTTATGGACTACTTATATCATTTAAAATATTAACTAAACTTTCTTAATAAATTTATTCCATATGGCTTTAATTACCATATGGAGGAGTAATTACAAAAGAATGATATTGATGTTAGTTCTTTTATTTCTCTTATTTTGAATAGGTAATTACCTGGAAAATATTTCTATAACTTAAATGAGAAAGTTTATGGTTTTAATTATCATATTAAATAAAAATATCAAAAATTAAACTACAAATTTAAGTGATGTGTAAACTTCCAAATAAATGTATTAATTTTTTTTATATAAAGGAAAAGAGAGATTAAATGTATTAAACTTTCATATAAAAAGGAAAATTTTCAAATAAATCATGAAAAAACAGTCAAATTATCGCATGTCCCATATTTTTAAAAATGGATTGCGAAGTTTGCAATGTTTTCAATTATCTCAATTGTCTCCTCTTCGACTAAATATAAAGTTATAAACACATACTATGACCTTACAGAAAGAAATTAACATTCCTAACATTATCATAATATTTTTATGTGTTTAAAATTGACAATCATATCATCACGTATTTTATCAAAAGAAATATGAATCAAATATTTACAAAAATTGCAAATTTTATAATTTAGTGGAGTACTAGTATAATTCAAATTTTGAAAAATATAAGATAAATTAGAATTTGACAATTTTTTACTACTATCGCAACTAGAATTAAGAGTGGTTTAAAGAAAGAAATTCCATTATTGGAAGCCCAAACCCAAATTGGGTATGAATTAAATCTGCGCCATTCAATTATGGTGGCGGTGAGGATTAAGCTGGCCCACCGTCAAACTGCAATACTTCCCCCAAATCACCAAAACCTCAGCTTTCTCTCATCTCTCTAAATCTCCGTCTCTCTCCTCGGGATTCATCCGCCTCTAACCATGTCCGAGGTACTGTTGCCGAATCATCACTCAATTTGATTCAATTTCGCAATGTTTTCAACCGATGATTCATTTCACTACTATTTTGACCTTTTATTGCATTTCTTATATGATTGACTGGATTTGTTGATGTGATTCTGCAATTCTGTTGATTACGTCTTTGCTGCTGATGTACTGATCTTAATTATTGATGTGTTTTTGGCGGTCTGTGCAGGCTGCAAAAACCCCTACGGTCGCTAAAGAAGGTAAGCGTGATTTCTTATCAAAAGACTTCATTTTTTTAGCTTGTTGAACTGTTGAAGTAGACTAATTAAATTAGTCGTGCGATGAATTGGTTCCGCTGCTTCAAGAGATTAGTCGAGAACTTTGAATTATTCAGCTATCAGTTTGTGTATTATGATGAAAATTTTGGATTCTCATTGTTTCTGTTCTGTATGTGAGCTTTTTTAGTTTGTGATGATTCATGGGTGAGGGAGTAAACTAAAAATTTTAGTCAATGTTCATTGGAATCGAATGAATGTGAAATTTTAGTTTTTTTGGATAATAGCTTCATTATATTTTTAAATAGAATGTTTAATTCTATAGCGATTCAATCAAGAATCAAAGTTTTCTGAAATTGCTAGTTCTTGTTATTTTGAAAGTATTAGAATTTTTGTGCTTTCACTTGCTCATTAGTTTAACCGTTGTTGGCATCTTACTCTCTGCCCTCAGAGGAGAAATCTGACGCAGCTGCGAGCAAAGCTCCTGCTGAATCAGCTTCTTCGGAACCATCATCTGGACAGAGAAGGACAACCCCTGCAATCCCTCATCCAATTCCTGGAATGCCAGATTCATTCGACTTCTCAGCTATGTCAGGACTGCTAAATGTATGTAAATGTAACCTCTTCTCCGGGGATAGTCTTCACCTATATTGTCAATGGTGTTGTTTTTCCAATGAAATAGGGGTTAATGCATGTAGATCAAGTTAGTCTTTTTATATGTATTGGTTCTATCGTGGGACCTTTTTCATTGGCGCATCTTATTCTTTCTTCGAGTACACATTCACATTTTTGTATCCAGGCTTCTTTCTCTAAAATTAAGTATTTGTGTCTGTAGGACCCAAGCATTAAGGAATTAGCGGAACAGATAGCAAAAGATCCTTCATTTAATCAGATGGCTGAACAACTTCAGAAAACCTTTCAAGGTGCTCCTGCAGTTGAAGAGAGTGGTCCCAACTTTGATCCACAACAATATTATTCGACAATGCAGCAAGTGATGCAAAATCCTCAATTCATGACTATGGCTGAAAAACTGGGTAGTGCATTGATGCAGGTATTTGTTGGTCTATCACTACTACCTATTAATAAAATATAGCAGTATTTTCATTTACAGTTTTGTCTAATTGTTGCACGGAATCATTTCTACAGGACCCAGCCATGTCTGGCATGCTTGAGAGTTTAACTAACCCAACAAATAAAGAACAGCTTGAAGAGCGAATGGCTAAAATCAAAGATGATCCATCATTGAAGCCTATTTTGGATGAGATCGAGAATGGTGGTCCTGCAGCTATGATGAGGTTTTGTTTTCTCCATAAGATTTTTTTGTTCAAATCGATATAATTACCGGCTCTCATATTTTATAAGATAATTTGGTGTGTGAGATTCTAGCTGACAACCCAAATAACCCTGAATTCGAATGGTGTTGCACGGTTAGCATAGAAAAGTTTGAATTTTTTTTTAGTATGCAATTGAAATCAATTTAGATGCATTCTTTTCTAGAGATGGCAAGAAAATTTGAACTTACAAAAGGTCTGTTTAATTAAATATTACTTGAATTAGAAGAATCCATCCATAGTTTGATCATATTTGATGAATTTTGCAGAAGTTTCTAGCTTGTGCCATAGATGTTTGAAAACTTTTTGGTGAATTTCTTCTAGCTGTGTCATGGTCTCAAGTCATAACTTTAACTTGCTGTGAATAATTTTGGTGAAGCAACTATGCATAGTTCCATCATTTGATTGAATCTGCAAAAAGTTGCCAAATTCCATATATGACAGAAATCTTCTTAGTGAGTTCCTTCTACTCGTGTTATGGTCTCAAGTCTCTGAAAGTGAAAACCCTACAGCTGTAAATAACTTTAGAAGTTAATGAACCCGGGGAAAAAAAATCTATAAATCAGGATACATAACCATGCTACAGTTAAAAAGCTTTCAATAGGATCCTTGCTGGATTAATTCTATTTCTCATGTTTTATAATCATGTGTGATCCTTAATAGTAGTTCAGGTTCGCCCGTATGTGTTTACAAAGAAATCTTCAACACTTTTAGCAGCGAATCACTCATTCCTCTGATCAGGTACTGGAACGACAAAGATGTTCTCCAGAAGTTGGGTGAAGCCATGGGATTTGCTGTTGGTGGTGAAGGTGGTGCATCCGGCGTTGATGCTGCTGTTGAAGAAGACGAAGAGGAAGGAAATGATGAGGAATCTATAGTTCACCACACTGCTAGCGTTGGCGATGTGGAGGTACATGTCACCGTATGATCTATGATGCATCATGCATTGCAAACATATTGCGGGGTTCATATACTTTTCCTTTTGTAGCAGTTGAGAAGTTTAGAGTAGTTATTGAACAGCTCAGCTTCTCTACTTATCATTAACTCATATATATGGAACTGCTTATATGAAATAATCAGGGCCTGAAGAAAGCTCTGGCTGATGGTGCTAATAAGGACGAAGAAGATTCCGAGGGAAGGACAGCATTGCATTTTGCATGTGGTTATGGCGAGGTATTGCAGACTTAAAGATTGAACTCCATAACCTTCTTATTCTTGTATGTCGGATAGGATAGGCGTTCCCTGTTCTTTTTAGCTCCTTATCTGAAAGTTGACTGCATATCTTGGTTCAATTTCAGGTTAAGTGCGCCCAACTTCTTCTGGAGGCTTATGCGAAGGTGGACGCCTTGGATAAGAATAAGAACACTCCTCTTCATTATGCTGCCGGCTATGGCAGAAAGGAGTGCGTGGAGCTTCTGTTGAAGAATGGCGCTGCTGTGTAATCCCACTTTTCCCCTCTTCTTTTTATGTTGTTGCTTTTATCTACGTTTTCATCATTTAATTTTTCGTCTTCCATACACACAGCACGCTCCAAAACTTGGATGGTAAGACGCCCATTGAGGTTGCTAAATTAAACAACCAGAACGAGGTGCTGGCCTTGCTCGAGAAAGATGCATTTCTATAAGCTGAGATGCTCGGAAGCAGTTGTGCACGCTCTCGTGCATCATGGTGAGTCTACAAGCGCGGGTGTGCTACTCTCAGTTCGTATTTGGTGATGTTTGTTCGTCGATGTATCCAGCATCTTTTATTTGTTTGCATGAAACTGTCTCTCAGAGTTGATACACACTGCGCCATTTGAAGCAGTGATTTAGAAGCTTGCCATGTTTTCTATTGAAAAGTTGGATCTTGGTGTTTGTAAGCTTTTAATTTAATATATCATCCAAAATTTTCATATGTTTGACTTGCTTCGGAATTTTTATAATTGTCTAATGGAGGATGCCAGGATGGTCAATAAAGTCTATTGCATTTTTTGAAATAGATAAATATTAGTACTACTTTTATATCCTACATAATGCTCACTTTATACAAATATTCGAAATTTTAAGAAATACTTCTAATTAAATCCTAAACCAGAAATATTCAACATTCATTTTTTTAGTCCTGGAATCTTGAGTTTTTCCCAAGTTTTAGAGCACATAAAATGCCATTTTTTGCCTGGAAAATAAATACTGAATATTTTTTAATGAAAATATGGGTTTAATACTTTAATTAATTAATTACTCCATTTTTTATAATGAAAATATTAATAGAAATATAGAAACTAATAGTACATTTTATAATAAGAATATCAATAGTATAGGATTTAATTAAATATTTTTTTATAATGAAGATAATTTTTATATTTATTCATGGAGTATATTTTTGGTATCTCGTGTGGCATCAAATTAAATGAAAATGCAAATATAACTAATGCAATTTTCATGGCATGAAATAAATACTACCTTAACGTAATAATTCCAGAATAAAGTGTTATTATTTGGAATAAATATAATTTTTAAACTTTTCATTTTGCTTTTATTTTTAGTCAGAATCTTTAAATTTTGAAAATGGACTCCAAATTATTGACATATCATTTGGTTCTACTGCTTTGTCAGAACGTCTATCCATCTTAAATAGGCTGTCAAAGCCATTGTGCCCCCAGCTAAATATTCGACAATTCTCATTATTTTATTTAATCCTATTTAAAAAATAATTTTATTGATTCAAATTAAACTTTATATCTTACTTAATGACGTCTTTCTAATTTTTAGCATTGAAGTGACGAGCCAAAACTCTGGCAGTTCAATCTCAAATCTGTTATGGAATGTCTGTTTAAAATTACAGCTGATTTTTTTTATCCTAATGGGTTTTATTTTTTCACATATATATATATATATATATATATATATTGGTATTAATGATAAACAACATCAAAGAAATAAATGAGTAAATAAGAACAACGACGCACTGTCACAGATTGAATGAATTCAACATCAAGTTATAAATGCGGCGACAGAAAGAAGAGAACACACGGATTATTGGATTCCTCTCTATGCACCTATGCTCTATTAATTCATGACCAGTGACTGATTTAGGAAACATAACTTGTGGGTCGAAGGTACTATGGGGTTGATGGAGTCTCTGTCCCATTAAAATTGAATCGTATCTATTTTTGGGCCATCACATTATGATTGAATTATTATCTTTCATGAAAAAATTCAACACAAATAGTCTTCTTTTAATTTATTCTCTCTTTAATTATTTTTCTAATTATCTTTCATAGTACTTTATTTTTTTTTCAATTGTAATAGGACGAAGGAAATATAATTTTCCTGTGTTTGTGGACCCACGGGCTGGTGGGGTCGGCCGACCCGTGCGACCCTCCTCCATCTGTGCATGTGAATCAAGATGTTTCTTGCGCAAATATCTTGTTGGAGTTTCATTTATATAACAATTTTTGCTTGTTTGTTTTAGGTAATTTGTGCATTTAATTTTTATATCATCAATAACTTGGGTTATGTTTGTTGAAATGGTAGAAATTTAGGATTTTTATAGTGTGATTTACCATTTCTATGCACAAGAACAGCTGAATAGCCATTGACTAATGATGTCGAAGGTATAATTTACACGTTAGAAATATCTTTTCCACCCGCAACCAATAGATTAGAGTCTTGAGTCGATTCAGATGCAAGTGCACCATGATTCAACAAAACAAGTAATTTGACTAATGGAAATATGCAAAAATGTACTAGTAGTATATGTAATAAATAGATGGAATCAAATTTACATGCACAGTCTACCACCTTTCAAAGCAATGAATCATAATTGTGTCCATTGCTTCCGTCGTATTCATCTCTCTCTCTCTCTCTCACACACACACACAAACACACACACACACACACGAGATCAATAATACAAATGCAGATTTAAAAACATTGAACAAATTGCTTTCTTTATTAAAATAATCTCATTACACGAAGTCGTTGTCGAAAATAATATACTTGCATCTGAATTTAAATTCGTTATTTTATTGAAATCAATCCTAATCCTCGTCATAGCTATAGACTATTTATTTATTTAATGTGTCACAAGTCATCTTCTCAAACACTCAAACATATTCTAACTACAAAAGATAACAAACACGATTGTTCCTACTATGCAAAGAAAAACAAGATTTTGGAAAAGCGATTTTGAATTGTTAAAAAAAAAACGGTTTGAATATTTACAACGGTCCAAAACTCAGGATGTAAATAGAGAATTGTTTTTATCATAGAAACTATTAATGCTGAATTGGTGATTTTTGTTTGAATTATGATTGTTGTAAAAAAGTACTCCTAGTATATATGAAGTTCTTTATTTTAAAAATATTATTATAAACATAAAGAAATAGTAAGAAAAACGAAGATATGGCATCCCATCCCACCAAATCAATACTGTATATTGCATTATAGTTTTTGATAAACTATATTTTCCGCAATAACATAAAAATACTATACTGAATCATCTTCTCATTCATAAAATTTAAAATATTTTTTGTCTTCACAATGATTAAAAATTTCAAATTTTGAAATATTTCGTATATATACACCCTACAATATATTTGTACAGTTGAAAATAACAACAACAAAAAAAAAAAAGTGACAAAGAATGTGACACACCCACTCCTCCTATCATTAAGACATGATTACAATATGCGGGACCCACGCATCAGTGTCTTGTCTGATTCGCCTTAAGAAGAGCGGGACCCACCTGGCAGGTGAGTTTGTTGGTGTGTACAAATATCGCATTTACTCATCCCTTCATATCCGCCGTCCGATGCGCCTCGACCATTCTGATGCGTTGATTTCATCAGCCTCACCACCAATCCCAGTTGGCTTTGACCACTTTCTTCGCTGACAAGTAGTAATTGTTGGTCCTCTCCCTCTCTTCCCACGCGCTCAGCAGCACGTGTCTGCTACCTCCCGGTCTCTCCTGAAGCGTCTGGTAACGACGTGCGGGTAAGAGCGTGAGAAACGGAAGCAATGTGGGGGCGGTGAATCTCTGCATGTTCTCGTTATTCGGGTTAAATGGATTGTTTCCCGGATCCTCCGTTGCCGCGGGTCTTACCGAATTAGTAATAAAAATTATTTTATTTAAATATACGAGAAATACTATAAATATCACTAAAATGTACACTATTTATTTAGATTTGAATCTGCAATAAAGTGTTGAAAATATATACAGCCATCTTCGAAATAGAGACAAAAATTGAAATAAATGGTTTAATAGTCACATATACTAGTACTTATAGTTATTGAAGATGAAATATGCAATAATTTTCAAGATTCAAAAATAAATGTATAGTATTTGAAATTTTAATGCTCTAGCTATATGTTTATATAAACAGAAGCTTAACTAAAAAATAACTAAAGAGCAATTAAACCATAAAATATTTTATTTTAACTTTTATTATTCATAAATCTCATCGATGAGAAATTACTAGTGAAAATTAGTATCATGACTCCCGACATGATTACAGATTGTCACATAGTCAGAAAGTACACGTGGGTATTAATTAAATTTATGAGATTTCAAATGTCTGGGCTCTTAATTAGATCTATAAGAGTTGCAGGTATTTTGGTCTCATAATTAAGTGTGAACATTTTTTTAAGAGGAATCTTACAAGTTGAAACTAATAAAACAAAAGATGTTTAGTTTTTATGTACTAATATATTCGTGGTGTATGCATGATTCCACATTCACAATTGACTATTAATTAGAAATTACATTGGGAATTAACAAAAAGATGTCCTGTTAGTTTGTTTCAAGAAAATTTCAGTAATTTTTTTGGTTTGTTTGACCATATTAATGACATGAAAGTTGCTAAACATTTGACCATGCTTAAGCTCATTATATCATTTCTAATTTCAAGATAATTTAAAAAATAAAACAAAAGTAGTACTATGTGTTTAGCATTAGCTCCCACATGAGTATACTGTACATTACCCTTTAAATCATTTTTTTATTATTAAAATTTGTATTTAACCAATACCTATACACAACAAAACGCATCTAGTTTGAAAATTATGAACTTTGGTCTAATTTTGGTATGTTATGCAACTCTAATAATCAAATGAAAAACTATGAAATTCAAATTTATTCATAACCATCTCATAACAAAAATTTTGATGAAATTGTATCTGATTTAGTTGCCGGAAAATCATACGTGGATGTCAACGTCGATGAGTTTAACAATGTCATTTATGCATTAAGAAAATGTCATCGTTAAATTGAAAAGATCAATAATATAATACATGTGGGACTAATCAAAATATAACCAAACTTCTGAAATTTCAAACTAGTTTCCCTAATTTGCCCAACATATACTACATGTGGAATTAGTTTTTTCTCAACAATTTTATGTTTAAAGTAGTTGTAAATTAGATAAGAAAAATGATATCATCCCAATAAATAAATAAAAAATGGAAAAAGTCAATGGATGGTTGTTGCCCCCCTCACCAAAACCAGTTGCCCTCCTATAAATTAGCTACTTCTGCCCTAGGTTTTGCACTACACATAGAATGTATAGCATTTGATTCCCTCCTTCTCCTCCTCCTCCTCCACTATTCTTCCAGTGAGAAAATAGAGAGGTGAGATGTATGGAGCGTTTGTGGGGGATGTTGGCTGGCTCGACGCAGTCACAACACTACTACACTACATATATGTGTATATGTGTGTGTGCAGTGAAGGCTTCGGACCAGGCTTCATTCCTCCCAAACCACTCTACATCACTCATCACCATTACAATATCAATAAGCTTTTTTGGTTTCTTTTATTCTAATTTTTTATATGTTAATTCTATTTCAGATATTGTTGTACTACATTGAATATGTTTTTTCATTTATGGGTTTTCTTTTGCTTAATTATCTACTATTTTAGTTCCACCTCCAAGATCAAAGAACCCAATATTCTTTCATATTCAAACCCTAATTATATATGTGTACAATGTTGAAAATGGTTTTCACTGTTGAAATAAACTGTTTTGTTTTGGTTTTGTCTCTCTCTCTTGTCTTTTTTTGTAACATGCAGGAAGAGGAATTTTTCTGGCTGCTACTACCATTAACCCATATAATACATGGAAGGTTAAATTAAGTTTGCAGGCAAGTTTAATGGAAAACTATCCAAAATATCAGTTGATGAAATAGAATATAGTATCACATATAATGTCATGAAAAACCTAATCAAGACTCACAATTGATGGTTCGGTTAATTGGCCTTAATTTAATTTGAATTGCATCTTCAAAACTGTCACGTTGGACGATTGCTAGTCAAAAAAAAAAAAAAAACAAAGACAAAGCTAGACTCTAGTTTGCCTATGTGTTTGGTTTGAAACGAATTTCTTAATTATGAATCAATCATTAGTTAGTTGCAGAATCCATCAAAAGTTTTAATGGAGAAGATTCAAATTTGTTTTATATAAACTAAGTGCTAATAATTTAATTTGAGTGGTGGGATAAAAGTTTATAGGACTAATGAATAGTTTTTTAGTAACTGGGAAAGTACTTACATTAATTTTTCAATTATATATTTACTCACTTTACTTAAATCAACTACTAGTATAAACGTACATAATTCTAAATAAAAGATGAAATGTACAAATAGTATTTAAATAAGTGTGTGGGTGTGTGTGTCTATATGAGGATGCATATGTATCTGAGAACAAATTCACAGACACATTATTTAATAACAGCAGGCATGCATGCAGACCCCAAATACTGTGTATCAGTTCAGCCTCTTAAATGAGTACAAACAAAATCAAATTATATAAATTATACAGTAAATTATTATTGTTATTCATTATAAAGTACACTATGCTCTAAGAGCATACACAGTAAGGCCCCGGCGGGGGCTGAGTTGGGCCTTACTGCAGGACAGCCCGGATAGAGGCGGTCTCGATTTCGGCGAGCTGCTCGGTTGTTTTGCCGCACTACTGTGAGCGCTGCGGTGGCCGGGATGAATTATTTTTTTTTTTTTACTTATTACGCTATTGTTAATTTCAATGTAATTTTTTTTGCTACTGGTCTGATTTTAATTAATTCATAATTTAGAAATTTTGATTATGTAATTTAGGAAGTTAAATTATGTAATTTAGTTAGTTAAAGATTGGGCTGAACCTTCCTTTTTATTTCCAACATCAAACTATTTCCCACGACTATTTATTTGTCTGACTTATTTAATAGCTACAATTTTAAAAAACAAACTATCCCATAATACAAGAACAATTTAACACACTAATTTACTATATATCATTTCAAAATAAATCTTTATTATAACATCATTTGAAAAATTCACTCAAATATCCTATTTAAGAGAAAAAAATGGTCACGTTTTCATAAATCATGAACGAATTTATTTTCTTGTTTCAAATTGTACTGTAACGCCAAAATTTAAAATATGAACTAGTTCTAGAAAGCATGGTCCACAAAATACAAAGGTTTAGCCCATCTTTTGACCAAGATCTCACACACAACTTGTGGATCTTACTGTGTGGTTTTTTACTACTAGGAGTATTAATTAATTAATTACTAAGTGATCGTTTATTGTATGAAAAACATGGCATTATGTCATCCCACCGGGACCCATAGTACGACAACTTCATCTCGTTCCTTCGGAATTAGGATCCCTTTTTGTTTCACTTGTTATTCATTTAATAGTCACACTGTCTTCACCTTTTGATATCAGCAGCAACTCTCTTCACTATATCTATTATCACGAGTTTTACTTCACGAGTCCACCGTTAGAGCATCCACAATGGCTTTAGGCCACCCACAAGCTAGCCACTCTCTTTCCTTACTACGTCATCAGCACTAAAATTCCACCTGCCACATCATCATTTTAAGCAAATAGGCTAGCCACAGGCTAGCCGCAATAAAAATAATTCAAAAACAACCACATTTACGGAATTAAATTTACGATAAATTACGGAATTAAATTTACGAGACATATACGAGAAAATTCATTCATTTCATTTAAATAAAAAAAAGGTACATAGATAAAAAAAAGTACATAATAAAAAAAAACGGCTTCCAGCATGCGAGCCACTGCCTCTCTCTACTCCTCGTCGCCGTCGCCACCGTCCTCGCCGCCGTTGCCCCTGCCACCCAGGACCTCCACATCGGTGGCATCTGAGCCCGCGCACTGAGCCCTCGCGGCATCCAAATCGACCCGCATGCTCTCGAGTATCGAGTGAAGAAACCTCTTCTCGGGTGGGGTCAGTTGCGGTCCTCCAATCTTGGAAGACCTTGTACATGTTGCTCCCGCGTTTTTACGCGAGAATAAGGTATACGCGGGTGGGGTGGGTGCCGACTGGATCTCCTGGGGCGATAGGGGGGAGGATCCCCTACATTGCCGTTGCGCCCGCTTTTGGCCAACCGGGCGAGTGCGGCGAGCAAACGCGATGGAGGGGACGGAAATTCCTCAGCATCCGAGGGGAGAATTAAGTGGGAAACGTCGCTGCTTCTTGCCGTTGTAATCGCTGGAATAGTTCAGCTTCGACCCCCGCCCGGAACTTCTCGAGAGTCCTTCGGCACCCGGGATGGCAGTTCCGGTAGGTGAACTCCTTATATTTCCTCGGCACGCGGAACGGACTCTCCGCTATCCTCCGGCGGTCCTCCTCGGTCGCCCACTAGTGCCGCATGCGGAGGGCGTTGGCGTACAACCCCGAAAATCGGCCGACCGCGGCCACTGATGCATTCCCACTTCCCCCCCCAGCACTCCTCCCCGGTGTAGTCCTTTCCGTGTGGGCAGTTCCTCTTGTAGGCTGCTCTAATCTTAGCCCAAATGTTGACGATCCGCTGGTTGTTTGCAACAGCGGATCGTCGCAAACCGACAACCACGCCTTGGCCAGGGCGACGTTCTCCTCTTCCGTCCACTTCCTCCGTGTGGTGGTGTCGTCAACAGCCGGCTGCGACGACTCTCCGACCACCTTGCTCTTCCCCTTCTTCGGCGCGGCCCGACCCCTATTCCCCCCTCTGGAACGGCAGTGCTCTGCCTCCCCGATATCGATCCCCAGCTCATGTAATGAGAAACGGTCATCCCCAGTGAGCTGCGTCTCCACTGGGGTCGATGTGTGAGACGAAGTCGTCAAAAAGTCAAGAGTGGGACGATAGACCGTGTCCCCCACCGGTGACCCCTGCACCTCGGGCTGTATCCCCCCTGCCATACCGGCATCATCCCCATCATTTGTTGTATCATCTGCGGCGTCATCTGAGTCATACCTCCCCACCCCGGCATTGCCTGCCCGCTGCTGGCCTGACCTCGCCTTCCCGCCCGCCAACAATCCCATCAACTGTTGCCAAGGGTACATGTTGGACCCCCCGCCCATCTGGTCACCGCTCACCGGCCCGCCGCCCACCGGCCCGCCGCCCATCTGCCCCCATCTAAACCCCACGGGTACCGTGGGAGTCTGAGACCCGCTCGTCGCCGGATTTGGACTCGTTGTTGTTGTCTACCGCTTGATGTTGCTCTTGTACAGAAACTTAGAAAGTTAAGAGAGAGAGAAAACTCGTTAAAACAAGTGGTGCAAATGAAAATGAAACTAAAATTGCGTATATATATTGTTTCAAAAAATTTCAAAAAATAAAAAGTAAAAAATTGCGCTGGCCGATCGCTCGCCGATCGCCAGCCTGCAATGGCGGCCAGCGCATCGGTCAGCGCCTAGAAATCGGCTAGGGCTCGCCGATTTTTTCGCCAAAAAGCCGCTGGCCGATTACAATGGTTCGGCTAGCCGACCGGCTAGCGACGCGAATCGACTAACCAATGCGCTAGCCGCCATTGTGGATGCTCTTACATCGAAAGTTAGTAATCACCACAAACTAGACTATTAGCAAAATTTTGATTTTATTTTTACCATAAAATAACTTTCTCCAGGAATGAAAAAACCCAAGCAATATCAAATTGTTTTTAAATACGTCACAGTGACGTCACTCACATGTGAGTCAAATCCAGCAAACCCAATTTGACAATGCAGAGCTGCAACTCCAATCTTCATCCTCCACAGCCGTCGCAGAGATTCCATCACAATTACTTTACAATCCAATGCCCTTTGACTAAAGTTCCCCCAATTTCTTTATTCTTCTTCCTCGCCACCTCCCCTTCAAACCTAAACCGCCTCACATTTCCTCGAATTTTCCTCACATTCATGCATATCGCTACACACACAAACACAAACCCCCTTTTTCCTCCTCCTTTCCTAGACCCCAATCCCTAATTCCCTTCTCCCCAATGATTATCACCACACCTCAATTCCCACACCAAACTAACTTATTCCAGCTTTGGGTGATTTCAAAATGAAGCTGATTTTACTTTTCTCGATCGTCACTCTGTTTCTATCTCCTCTTTCCGTCTCCGCTCAAAATCCGACAAACACAACCGCAAAATGCCCCATGAATTTGGATTATGTGAGCTCAGTTCCATGGGATGTATCCGAGTGCAAAGAGCATCTCTCTCCCAACAGCACACGGTGCTGCCAAGCCCTCCTCTCTCTATACGGCGTCGCATTCGCGGAGAATCTAAAAAAGACATCTTTGTTCCAGCTCCCTGATTTGCCCACCTCGATTTCATGCCTTGATGATTTTCAGGCGAAATTGAACTCTCTCTCTTTGCCGTCGAATTTGACTTCGGTGTGTTTTGATCCTCCGCAATTCGTGACGTCTCCGAACATTTGTGCTTCGATTCAATCGACTTCTGATTGGGTGAGGAAGCTTGGGAATTCGACGGTGTTGGACTCTGCTTGCAAGCCAGACCTCACTGATCTCACCGCTTGTGATGCTTGTGTTGCTGCGGGATTCAGGGTTCAATCGAGTTTGACTGCAATTGATGGTAATATGTCTCATTCCACTGATTGTTTCTACTTTGCTGTGTTGTATGCTGCTGGGATTGTGAATCAGTTTGGACCTGAGAGCATTGGTGCTGTTTCTTGTATTTTCGGTTTATCGGTTGTTTCTCACAAGAGCTCATCGGGTAGGAGGCGGTCGGGTTTGATTTACGGCGTTGCTGGAGCTGGTGTGGCTCTTGTTTTAGTGTCTTGTTTGTTGGGGTTGTACATTTGGTGGGCTAGGAGGTTTAAAGAGAGGGGTGATGAGGGAGAGGAGGAGTTGGGGTCTAGGCCGAGGAGGCCGGCCGTTGTGTCGATATGGTTTAAGATTCAAGAACTCGAGAAGGCAACGGATGGGTTTTCGCCTAAGAACTTTCTCGGGAGAGGGGGTTTTGGGATGGTGTATCGAGGGACGTTGAGTGATGGAACGGTTGTTGCAGTGAAAAAGATAATAGAGTCGGATATAGAAGGGAATGCGGAATTTTGTAATGAAGTTGAGATCATTAGTAACTTGAAGCATAGGAATCTGTTGCCTCTTAGAGGGTGTTGTGTGGTTGATGAGAATGGTGGTCCGCACGAGAGTGAGCGTTATCTTGTGTATGACTACATGCCGAATGGGAATCTTGATGACCATCTGTTTCCGGTGAGTGGCAGTGGGGTTTCCCCGTTGTCGTGGCCTATGAGGAAGAGTGTGATCATGGATGTGGCGAAAGGGCTTGCTTATCTGCATTATGGCGTTAAGCCAGCTATCTTTCATCGGGATATCAAGGGGACTAATATATTGCTGGATGGTGAGATGAGGGCGAGGGTGGCGGATTTTGGGCTGGCGAAGCAGAGCAGGGAAGGGCAGTCTCATCTCACGACTCGTGTGGCTGGGACGCACGGGTATTTAGCACCTGAGTACGCGTTGTACGGGCAGTTGACTGAGAAAAGCGACGTGTACAGCTTTGGAGTTGTTGTTTTGGAGATCATGTGTGGGAGGAGGGCTCTTGATCTGTCCGCGGGGTCGCCTCTGATCACAGACTGGGCTTGGGAGCTCGTGAAAGGCGGGAAGCTCGAGAAGGTGTTGGATCCTTGCCTGGTCAACACTGGAGATTCACAGAGTACGAATCCAAGAGGGGTGATGGAGAGATTCGTCCTCGTTGGCATTCTGTGTGCTCATGTCATGGTCGCCCTAAGGCCGACCATTGTAGAGGCGTTGAAGATGTTGGAAGGTGATATCGAGGTTCCCATGATTCCGGATAGGCCGACCCCTCTCGGCCACCACTCGTTCCAAAGGAGCTTCAGCATTTCCCCGGCTTTGAGTGCGTTGCAGCTCAATTCCGGGGACATGCTTAGGTGAAGAATCCTAAACAAGATGTACAGAGCTTATATACATATATTTATAAGCTATTTTCATGTAAATAGATATATTAATTTTATCTACTTTTTCTGAATCTAATCTTTTGCTTGAGTGGTAAACCATTGGTTGTGGGATTATGATACTAACGTTTCCTACTAGCTTCGCACCACTGTTGGTGGCGACCAATCGTGGAAATCAACGGTTCTTCTCGTACGATGTCGTACCGAGATTGGTAATGGTAATGGTGGCCATTGAAGTATCACTTTGGTTGGTTTAGAATGTGATTTTGTGTGGTGTCCAATCTCTCCTATGTTGTCAACTACTAGAATTTGTATGGCCTTTTCTTTTGGGAGTCTTGATATGAAATAACACCATGATTTTATTTGGTGCCACCTTATTTGTTTCTTTTGTCAACATGGGATCCAAACTAATATACCAGCTTTTGATAGCACCAAAGATAATTATTAATTACTTTGTCAAGTAATATGAGTCTCTTTTTGGCATTTTGTTTGTACGTACATCAATAGCGGTGTCATTTCATATTTATTATAAATACTAGTACTAAGTAAAACTCATAATCGTTGACTCATTTTACTGACATTTCATTACAAAACTAAGATATATAAGCGGGATTGACATTTCACTATCTTTTTCAACTTATATCTCTTCGATTTATTTCTCATTCCGAAATTGAACAGAATATTTACTGAAGAAGTGGAGAGCTCTATATAAGGGGAAGCACACCAATTATCCTTTCACAAGTAAAGAAATTCAGTTTTGAATGCCAACTTCTTGAAAAAGAAAATAAGCAGAAAAATGGTAAGAGAATCTTTTCTACTCAGCAAGAAAAAAAGGATACC
Organism: Salvia hispanica; assembly: GCF_023119035.1. Taxonomy (NCBI): domain Eukaryota; kingdom Viridiplantae; phylum Streptophyta; class Magnoliopsida; order Lamiales; family Lamiaceae; genus Salvia; species Salvia hispanica. The sequence continues at coordinate 8,846,557 of NC_062967.1, read as the reverse complement.
TGAATTTGAGATCAGAAAATCTGTTGGGATCCCATGTTTAAGTATTTATACTCATCTCCTTTATCGTTTTCGTTATAAAGGATTGACATTCTTTAATGAAAAAGAAAAATATATATTTATGCATAAAGAGAGAAAGCAAAATTGATGAAACAGTGTTGATGCAGAGAACCTCACCATTCCCTTTCCATAAATAACCAGACTGAAATCAAATACCTTGAAAGGATTACACACCAAAAAAGGGTGGAAGAAGATAAGCAAGATTGGGATCTTATTTAAAGTGATCCAACTTTTCCAACCAATACTTAGCTTCCATGCATAAAAATTATCTTCAAGATTATACATAAATTGTGATCACAGAAAGCCCACTAATGAAAAATTGCACTAGTAACGGGAAGGAGAAATGGATGAGCAAAATTGTCTACGAGAATTGTCGTGTTGAACTGCATCAGTTCACAATTTAAAGTTCTACTTTAACCTGGTTCAAATTTTAATAAATATGAAGAAAAAGATGGAAAAAACTTAATGGAGTTAGATTCTAACATTTATATAGTAGTACTAATTTAATATGAAATGTTAGTGTGATGATATACTTAAATGAGACTTCAATTGCGGATAGATAGAATAATACTCCAGTATATTTTTTTGTCTTTGTTGTTACTAGATGTTTCGTTTTTTGAACTACTCGAAATTAATATTGTTACAATACAAATGTCAAGACCTATCACAAGTTAAGATTAATTATATGTTATTTAGTTAAGTATCCAGCCATATATTAGGGTGTCGCAACTGTCGGTAACGGTTGCAGGTCATAAATGGCCCAACAACAAATTTGATGGTTTCGATTTTGACTAGCGGTTCAAGTTTCGGTTAAAACCCCAACAGCTTTTTTTTTTAACATTTCGTACCCGATTTTTCATGATTGTTTCCATTTTATCAAAACCAGCAGTCAATCATCAGTTCTTGGTTCCTAAATATTGGACCTAAATACATTGACGGTTCCGGTTCGAAAATCATAATCACCACTTTCGATCCAATTACAACTAACCAAGCATCTCATCATGTCTACTCATCAAACTACATTCATAAAATAAAATCTTGTCAAATCTATCAAACCGAACACCACTTTAAAGAAAAGAAAAAAAAATGTTAGATTCTCAATCATCCCTTCACTTCACACCACTGTTGCACAATTGCTCCCAACAAACAAATTCTTAAAAAAAGAACTCTCACTATAAATAGAGAAAGTATATCATCCTTGTATTCTTCTCCACCTTCCCTCTCCCTTCTTCATCAAACCTTCCTTCACACAATCTCTCTCTCTCATGATGAGCCATTCCCGCTCTCCCTCCACCTCCGTCGCCGGATTCCTCAGCTTCTTGTCGGAGCAACTCGACAATCTCGATCACCTCTTTCTCTCCCACAACTTCATGTCCGCTGCCTTCCTCCACCACGTCCTCTCCACGCTCCGATCCTTCCACTCCCACCTCATCTCATTGCTCCACAAGCTCCACCTCCCCCTCGGTGACAAATGGCTCGACGAATACATGGACGAAACCTCCCGCCTTTGGGACGCCTGCCACCTCATCAAATCCGCCGTCTCCGCCTTGGAAAACTACTATTCCCCCGCCTCCACCGCCGCCTCCTTGCTCCGCGGCCCCCACCCCCCCACCCCCCACCTCTGCACCCAGGTTTTTTTTTTAATAAAGTAATATGAGACTTCTATAGTAATTTCAGTTCAAACGTTTATATAGTAACTTAACATTAGTTAACAATAAATAAATTATTATTATTATATAGGTTATTAGGGCAATCAGAGGATGTGAGAGGGAGTTGACCGCAATACAGCACGAGAACAGAAGCATGGCAGAGATCAAAATCCACACATTATCGTTAAAATTCAAGGACAGCGTTGCGTCCAAACGATACAACGGCTTCAGAGAGGCGTTACACGCGATGAGGCACGTGAGCACGTTGCTTCTGTTGATCCTCGTGAGCGGTTTAGTCTACTGCTGGCCGGATACGAGTTTCTACCAAGGCGAGTGCGACGAGTCCTATGCTCTCGCGGCCTCGGCTGCAAACCTGCATCAGAGGGTGGCGAGCGCGGTGGGGCACCATCACCACGAGCCCGGGATCATGCTCTACGAGCTGAGGAGGTCGGCTTTCGTGATGGAAGAGCTCAGGGCGGAGATCGAGGGCGCGGAGGCCGAGGTTGGTGAGAAGGTGGAGAGTTTGAAGAGCTCTGTTGAAGCCTTGCAGTGTGGGGCTGAGGGGATAATTGGACAGCTTGATGATTTCTTTGATGAGATTGTTGAAGGGAGGAAGACACTTTTGAACATGTGTTCACATAGATAGTTAGAGAAAGAAGTTTTTTACTATTTTATGAAAACTTTTTTTTTTTTATAAATTAAATCTTTTGATGGAAGCTATTATGCTTAATAGATCAAAAGGAAAGAAAATCTTCAAGGGAAAGAATGTGATTCTGTGTTTCAATAAAATATATAAAGCATTGCCAAATTGGGGGAAGTAACAGTATGTGAATTAAGACCAATGTTATCTTTAAAAGATTCTTTCAATATCAAATTGTCTCTTCATAAGATCAAAAGAGAGCATCGGTCTTTTTCGAGAATCGAAAAGGTTGGAAGAAAATTCGTGGGTATTTTTTTTTTCATAATAGTAAAAAAGATTAAATAAAAGATTAATAAGCAGATATCGATCTTTGATTCTGTGTCGGTTTGGTTGAAGACAGAACTTTTTTTTAACTAAAATACCCCAAAATAAGTGATGAATTTACCTAAAGTGAGAAGGGAGGAGTAATTAATGTAACACTATTATTGTAGTGAGAAAGAAAGTAGTATTATTGTTAGCTCAACATTGAATATTTGAAAATCATGATAAGAAAATACTGTTCAAAATCTTACGTGCATTTTCATGAAAGATTCTCCTAAGTTGTGATAGTAAAATGACTAATCATTCCACTTATGAAACCAAGAATATGAAGTGGAATAACCACTATTTGGTAGAGAGAAAGAGGGAGATTCTAGGGGACTTTTATCAAGAAAAAAGTTTAAATCTCACATATATCTAAATTAAGTCATTTTCTCATTTATAACATGTGAAATTATTCAATTTTGAAATATGAAATATTCAAACTATGGAAAATTTTGTATACTTTAAAAAAGTTTCGGCGCCTGAAAAATTAGTACGATCTTAACTTGCCTTGACAACGAGATAAAAACAACTTTTTTTGTGAAAGTTTTACATAATCAAAGTGGCACAAAAAATTGTTTTTGCAATCTGAAATCGGTGCTTTACCCCATCTTTGAAATGGGTGATCATAATGCAACAACATTGACTGATTGAGAGAATGAACGTAATTTTGAAGGTCCAAACAAAATCTCCTCTTACAATGGAGTAAATAAAATCTTCTGATAATTGCTACAAGTCACATACATACAACAAGAAACAAAGTATTTTCAATAATCAAGTGAACTATTTATAGTAGTAGTAATATTTATTATAGGCAGTATTTAGCAACTAAATGAGGCTTTACACGAAAATAAACCCTGAGTCACCAGGACAAAACAATAGTAGATGATGAGGTCCCTATCCAGCCTCCACGCAACGATTCTAAACCGACCTCCAAAACATGTCTCGTACTCCACAGGCATGATGACGAGTATGATGGGCCATCCGTGATGCAGTATGCGCACGATATGGTCACAGTAATGAAATCAAGTATCAAAGAATTGTTACCATGTATGGTGGGGGTGGACCAAATCATCAATCAAATCCAGGCATAGCGAATTGAGAAGCAAAACTTTCTGCTCGTGCTCGGAGCTCAGCGATTTCTTTGTTGTTCTCGAGCCCCTTCAGCAGTGATTTTGGCAGTTTTCCATGATCTCTCTGCACCGAGCTTGCGATATGTACAGCTCTAAGGAGAAAGTCGGCCATGACCTCAAAATCAGACTCAACACAGCCTCTTGATGTCATGGCAGGAGTGCCTGTGGGAATATCATGTCAACATTATCAGCCATGAGCACAAAATCACTGCATAAACCAATCCATATATAACTGATATATACACGGACGTACCGATTCTTACGCCTCCTGGGATGATATTACCATTGTCATCGAAGATTGTGACTTTATTGAGCGTAATGTGACACAACTCGCAGATCTTCTCTAGAATATAACCTACATATCACCAAGAAAAGACCATCATGCTCATTAGTTATATCACAAGATAGTAATTGAAAAACTCAATTATGCAGGAAGCACCAAATGATTCAACTACGATTCAAATAGTAACATCATCACATAAATGTAGAGACAACCAAGCACCAGACACAATCAAGACCACAAAAACAAGCAAAATGCAGAAACAGGGTATGCACAATTTCACAAAAAAGGAAGCCAGATCAATTTATTCCTTCTGATAAGTTTCCACAATAACGTGTACAAACAAACTAAACACCAACTACAAAATGATCACATGAAACAATTACCCATCAACAAGCAGTCTAAATTTTACTTCTCTCAACTCCTACAGTCTACAGTCATCTCTTAAGAAATTAAAAATATACAGTTTTGCAACATCTATAATCCAACAAAAAGAATTCAGTAAAGTCAAAAGGGGAATGCGGAAACATACCTGTCACTCCAAAATTCCTTAGATCCCATATCAGCATATGATTATCAGTGCCCCCGGTTACAAGTTTGCAGTGCCTTTTTATCAAAGCTGATGCCAAGGCATGAGCATTTTTCTTCACTTGTTGCATGTATGCCTTGTACTCGGGAGTAGCCACTTGTTTCAAAGCTATAGCAAGGGCTGCAATGTGATTGTTGTGAGGCCCACCTTGCATTGCAGGGAAAACAGCAAAATTGATCTTTTCCTCAAAATCATATCTATCACCACCATCTCCTTGATTCAAATGCACCCCTCGCTTTCTAAGTTTTGGGCCCCTTCTGTAGAAAATAATTCCTCCCCTGGGCCCTCGGAGACTTTTGTGAGTGGTAGAGGTAACAATATCACAATATTCAAAAGGACTTGCACATTCCTGCAATAAAATGATTACATTAAATGCTAAATAATGTAATCAAGACATCCATATAAGGAAAAGGTGTCTAATCAAAATAGAAACAAAGCTCTTGCCTTTAAAGACAGTCCGGACAAAATATTGCAAGACCAGTAGTGACAATTTAACTAAAGAATGTGCACATCACATGTAAAAATTAATTTTCAAAGCTGAGAATTGAACCATTGGCTTCTACTAAAATGGCAGAATCCTATAATAAAATGCATCCAAACCAACCATAGAGCATGTTACAAAAACAATGTATATAGCATGTTCCACTGGACGAAATTCAATTTGATCCAAGCCATCATTTTGAGAAAGCCATGCCATGCTAATTATGTGGAGGCTGGATAAGTCCAACTTCCGAGGAAAACAAGAGATTAAAAACTCAAGTACATGTACATATAATCCAAAAGTTTTTATCTGAAATACTTGACAATCAATACTTCGGAATATGTAAAACAAAAGTAACTTATTTGACACTACAGACTACAAATTCACAAGAAAGTGCTCCAGAGGCAAAGAAAACGTACGGAACATGAGAAAAAGTTCGAACTTATAATAGGGAATTAAAAAAATCACCTTAGCAGCTATAAGGCCGCTAATTTGAGCCATGTCACACAACAACACCGCACCACATTTATCTGCTATCTTCCTCAACCTTACATACTCCCACTCCCGAGGGTACGAACTTCCACCACATATCAATATCTTGGGGCGAAAATCCAGAGCCTTCTCCTCTAGTTTATCATAGTCTACATACCCTGTCTGTGGGTTAATCTTATAAGGCAGACTCTCAAAAAAGATCGAGGCCCCAGACATTTTCCGCCCATTGGGCAAATAGCACCCATGACTCGTGTTCCCTCCCGAAGGTGTGTCCAACCCCATTATCCGATCACCAGGTAGCAAAAGCCCAGTATAAACTGCAAAATTTGCAGATGTACATGAATACGGCTGTACATTTACACCCCAATTCTCCGAATCGAGGCTGAAAGCAGCCAAGGCACGCTCACAACACAGTGTTTCAATCTCGTCAATGTACTGATTCCCTCCGTAATACCTTGCACCAGGCATTCCTTCAGAGTACTTATTGGTAAGGGAGCTTCCCAGTGCCTCCATCACAGCTTTGCACACGAAATTCTCAGAGGCAATCAGTTCAATCCCTTTGAACTGCCTCCCTTTCTCCTTCTCCATTATCTCAAAGATATCTGGGTCAGCATCCCGCAAGCTCTGATTCCCCCATGACCGGACAGCGCTCTTTCTCGATTCCAGGTCGCTGTTCGACGAAACCCTAACCACCTTCGAGGAGGAAGGCGGCGACGCCGATGACCACCCTGATTCGCAGTCACGCTTCCGCTTCAGAGTCAGCGAGTGCCCTAAAATGCGAAACTCCTCCATCTTCCCCTCATCGTCCTCCTCCTCCTCAACATCCCTAATTTCATTCAAATCGTTGACGCCGTGGACATAATTGTGGTGATTCTCCTTCTGCTGGTCCATCAATTGAAGTGGAACAGAAGGCAGCGGGTGCGAAGGGTCCCTGCTCCGCGACTCGATCTGAAACGACAACGAATCTTCGGCGATTTTAGGGCTAGGGATCCGGTTGCTCTTCACCGTATCAGATACGTGCGACAGAAACCCTAGAGAAAGCCCTTGATTTGCCGGCTGTTGAGTGAAATCCATAACCAGAAGCACAAAAATTAAAATAACCCAATATCAACAATCGATTCGAATCGGAAGCGGAGAGCGAAGAAGAATCAACACAGAAGACAACAGAGACAGTGAAAGGAAAAGCGGCGACAGCAAGAGGCGGCGTGAAGTGTGAAGGGGGAAAGTTCCATAGGAAGAAAAATGATAAAATCGAGAAAAAATTGGAGAAATCGAGATGTGAATAGTGAAAAGGTAGGTGATGATGAGAAGGGGGTGATTATAGTTTGATTTATGAGGAGAAAAACGTGGATTTGACGAGGAGAGGAGAGAGGGGGGATGAATGTAGACGGTTTTGATGAGAGGATGAGATTCCGATAACTGGTGGTGATTTTAGTAGTTGCGGCGGAGGGCCGGTGGTGCACAATTCCCTTTAGTGGGCTTTGATTGTGGCCCATTAGCCCATTACATTTCAAGTGAATATCAATTTAAATGAAATAAAGTGGATATCAATTTAAATAATATTATGATTTTAGATTTCTCCATTTTAAAGTTTTTAATGTTCATAAAATGATGCATAATGTTGAATAACTTATTTATAAATATTGTTACTCCTATTATGTACAAATATGTAAATTATTGAATGTAAACATGCATGGTTGATTTCTAATGTAGTCTACTATTCATCTACTAACTTTGTTATGCGTCAATTTTATTCTGTTTTCTGTAATTTATTGGAGGTGTTGACTTTAAAAAGAGTAGAATACCAAAATATATATACTTTGTTGAAAAAAGGCCCAAAGTCTCGGGACCAAGCATATTTAATTAAGGAAAAAACGTCGAGTTTTAGCTTTGTGAATTTATCCCGATTTATTGTCTAAGTTCATTCACTTATTTGTGATTACGGTAAAACTACAATTTAGCTTGATTTATCGTCTATATTCATCCACGATTATGAGATCTTTACCAAAGAGTTATTGGGTCAAAAAGAATGAAAAACACCTTACCTCAAAAAGGGAAAAACATCATAATTGGAATTTTCAAAGAGTGTGTTTTATGATTTTATCATACTCTACTTTTTTCTAAAAATACAGAGAAATCATTATTGGGTCAAATAAATCTACTTGAGCCTTGAACAAACCCAATATTAATTCCTAATCTTGTTGGAGTGTTCTGTTTTCTCACTGCATACATATTACTTGGGCTTCTGCAAGGCCCATGTATAATTCTTTCCATTTTGAGATACTAAATTTTTTTTTCTCACCCTAAAAAGGAATTTTAAATTCAATTTGGTATCTTATTGAGCATATATTTCATGACCTGACATTATATTATTTGAGTTTTGAAATTGATTAAATGGTCGTTGACTCTTTGGTAAAATACATTCCCAAATATCTCATAATCGTTGATGTACATAGACAATAAATCAAACCAAATTGAATATTGTCATCAATGAACGTAGACACTAAATCGTGTCGAATTCACAAAGCTAAAACTCGACGTTTTTCCCCTATTAAATACAACTCCCTTCGTCCCACTTTAGAATCTCGGCTTTCCATTTTAATCCGTCACACTTTAGGAGTCACAATTAGAATATTCCATAAATAGTAAGCCTCACATTCCACTAACTTTATGTTAATTTAATTTTATTATTAAACTACTAATATACTATAAAAATATGATTCACATTCCATTATTTTTTTCACTAACTTTTTTTTATAAAAGAATACTATTTATTAAAACTCGTGTCAAATTTAACTGTGACTCCTAAAGTGGAACGAAAGGAGAACGATGTTTGGACTCCCGAGACTTGGTGCATTTTTGTCAACAAAGTAACAATATTTTATTTTCTACAATTTGAATATAAAGATGGAGCTCGAAGGATCAACTTTTATCTTTTTAAGAGTAATGATTTACATAGAGTTTGAACTTATTCGGGACATGTTATAAATTAATTGAAAAGGTTAAAAGAAAATTCCAGGATATCTTGAATATGAATAGCTGTTTATTCGTGTAAATTCAACTTTCAACACTAATTAATTTCGAAATTCCATCGACACTGATTCGAGAATAATCTTAATTCGAGCCTTGAGTTGTAAAATTTAGTCAAATATTCTCACATTTATTACTTTCTTTGGCAAGAATCCATCTCAAACTTCAAAATAAAGCATTTTAAAAAGAAAAGGTGTAGAAGTTTTGTTTGCTTCAAAAAACACGTTACGCATATGGAGATTGCGTTTTGATTTTTGAACGTCATGTATTATAATGTCCCTAAATTTTTAATTAAGCCAAAATAATTCCATTTACTAAATTTCCTAGCTCCTATATTTTAAAACAAAAAACATTGAAAAAATTGCTTACATTTTTCATCTACACGATCTATAAATTATGGAAAATGTCGTTTATTTATGCCAGATTTCAATCTTTTCAAACTTTTGCATGTTCATTAAACCCAAGTGAATAACACGACTCTTCGAAATTTCATTGTGAGAAATTAAAAAAAAAATCACTCTAAGTTAAGTTAAGTAACTATTCACCAACCAATTTGTAATATAAAATGTAGAATTTACATATTTTTTTTATCATTGTCCATTATTGAAATAATTTAAATAGTATGACAACAAAATCAATCCAATTAAAGTGCTAGGTGTGTGACAAAGACCCCCAAATTTTGGCACTAACTATGGATTCCACCATCATAGTCAATGACAAATTAAATAAATTAAATGATAAGAATAGAGGCGTCTAGAATCATATTCCATTTCCACCACACGTTATATATGAGCAATAAACATGCAATATATTCACATATTTATATATGGTATGTGTGACATATTCTTGTTCTTGTATACTTCAGCGTTCTTATCACTTGCTTCTCTCCCAACCATCTCATTTTCATATGCAATCAATAGTTTTTGTCATTTAATTTATTATATTATGGTCCATACTCATCCTAGTCACAATTGACAGCCTCCAATATTCAGCTAACTCCACTAATATTTTACTTGTAACTTTCTTGGGTATAATATATTGATTAGTACGACAAAATATATACCTCGACCAATCTCATAATTTAAAATCAACATTGTTAAATGATTCTTTATGAAAACTAAGGAAAGCAATAATTATGATGCCGAGTCACAACATTCGTCTATATAAAATTGATCATACTTTATTTTAAAGTTATTGCTTTGTGGCATCACGTAATAAAGCAAATCAACACTCTTACTCAACAAAATTTTCAGTAAATCAAACAAGAACAGTTTTCGAATTAATATATTACAGTATGTACTACACCTTTGATTTTATTTTTAGCAAAAAAAAAACAGTTTTTTTTATATTTCTCTTACTTTATTTTTTTACTTAACTTAGTATATACTACTCGTATAATTTTCTTAAATCTCGTACCCCAAAGAAATCATCCACTTACGGTGGGATGAATAGAATATAAAAAATCTATTTTTTTTATTCACTTAACATACAAAACAATATCTAATAAAATCTCCCGTCATCATCCAAGTATAACATCTATTATGAAATTAATGGAATGGTATTAAATATTTCATTATGTAATAATAAATTAGTACTATCATTACTACTCTCTCCGTTTGGCAAATAGAAGTCTCATTTGTCCATTTTAATCTGTCTGCGAATAGATTTTTTGGTTCATTTTTACTCTAAACAGTAATAGAATTTGACATTTCAATTAAAACTAATTCATTGTAAAAATATGACTCATGTTTTATTAATTTTTCTTTATTCACTTTTTAACAATTTTAAAACCAATGAATTAGTTGAAAAATAAAATTTAGCACATGGGAGGTCCATGAATGGATGGCCATATCCAATTATCCATTCCGTTCACTTTATTTTCAATCATGGGCCTCCACTGCACACGAAAATTCCTCACTTGGTTGAAATCCTCCACACGTGGTTATTGGTTTGAAGCGAGTACAGTTCAGATTCTCTATTCTCGGCGGTGGGAGTTATTAGATAATGGCGCGTCGCTTCTGTGAGGTTTAGAGTGGGTTTGCAAATTTGGGTTGAATTTACGGATATGCCCTCTATTTTTTAATTAAAAAATTAATTATGGAGTTTAAGTACGGAGTAATAATTAATGGACAAAAGGGACGTTTTTTGACTTTGTTTAATCTTAATAATTCGTTTTAGACTTTGTAATAGTTAAGCTAATCCTCCTTTGTTGTTAGGTCTTCATATTGGATATCCAAGCCCCCTTTATTTGATTTTTTGGGTCATGTCTTATTTGGCTTTTTTTTTCTATTATTAGTTGCCTTTGTCTTTATTTTGCCCTTTTTCTATAAAAATGTTATTACTATTACCATGTGAATTGCCAACAAAGTCTAACTCAATTCAAAAAATTGAGGAATACAAGATTCTTTTTTTTGAGATCTTGGATTCAACATGCCTTACTACACAACCGTTGTCTTATTAAAAGATTTTCTCAAAAATGACATTGGGGAGAAGATGGTAGAAATATATAATACTAGTATTCATCTCCAAATAGTGATTTTGTTTTTTATGCATAAAATTATTTAAGTCATGTTAATTTTAACAATTAGTGATATCTCCATGCGTTTTCTTGCTATGAATACAAGTTCATATTTCTATATGAGCATGATTAGAGTGTGGACTCTACTTGTGTGTCATTGTAATATAGCTCCCACAAATATATATAATCTCTATTTCGATCATATTTGTATCACTTAAAAGAAATAGGACAACAATATCATGATTTCCCACATGAATATGATGAAACTTCCCCCTTTTTGTCATCATTGTAATTATAGTTATGTCAATCATAAAGATACAATAAACCACTTTCACTAGTAGTGGTGCTGTATATTACCAGTCCCCTACTCACAAGTTATTGTGCCATTTATAAATGCAATGTGGGGTAGGTTAGGTAAAACTAATCTCACAAATTAGATATTGATATATCCACTTCCTCCGGTCTCACGAAGATGAATTCATTTTTCATTTTGGGTTGGCTCAATTAAGATACCTTATTATTTAAAATATAATCATCTTTATATTTACTTTATTCGTTCTTTCTTATTTTTCATTCAACACAAAATTAATTTGTATAAAATCTTATACCGTCCAATAAAGAATCATCTTTTATGGAATAAAGGGAGCATACGTTTTACATTTTTATGTTTAATAAATTACGTACTTTGCTAAGCGTCATACTTAGTTGAGATGGTTTTCAATCATCTTAAAAATATTATAAATCATAATTAATGGTTATTAACTATAGTAAAAATAACACCACGCTATTTAATAGCTATTGATACATTCAATTCTTTATAGAGTTGACAATGGACATAGAAAGTATAATTTTGTTGATGTAGAGGTGATATCATGTTGTATCCAAGTCCTAGTATGTACTACCGTGGTTAAAAAAGTACAAAGAAACAAATTGTGATTAACAACTATACTTGTTGAATTAAAAATACATAAAATTAAAAAATGCTATAGTAAATATATACTAATAAGTCACTTTCAAGAAATGAAAAATTATAGTACTTCAGAAAAATATGCTTCAGTCTATATTCCAATTATCATATTTATTTGTGTATTTCAAAATTTTAACCACTAATTATACATCAAAATTTATTACTACTAATATTTGTTTATTTCCACCCCACCACGCTAGTAGATGATGTGTACGTGAATGAGTCAACCTCTTTTTTCTTATCACATTAATTATCATTGAATACTTTCAACATACCGAGCTATCAAATTTAAATAAATTCAGATACCATGTAATTATCCGAATTTAAAGTAATCACCCTTTTCAAGAAAAATAACAATCGGAAAATATTGAATTCTTAAATCAAGATTCCATCCTCTTGTACTGGCAATCTTGATCTATAAATGTATAAATTCTATTGGTATGTAGCCTTCAATCCTAATCTACTACTACTAATTAATAAAATGTTTATTGAAATATTAACGGTATTAATTAATTGTGTCATCTTGGCGTATTATTCAGTGATAACAACATTTTCAATAACAATGTTATTTTTAATTTAAGCATTCAACATAAAAATTCACAAAATTCAAGAAGTATCAAATCAAAACATTATACGGTATTCTATTTTATAAAAATATATCACTTGTATCTTATACTACTCCTATTACAATAATCATAAATGATGTTAATTTATAAAATACAATTTTTACATTAATCAATTAGCAATGAATTAGAGCCGCTATCAAAGTGAGCAATAATTTAAGATAATTATCATTATATTGATTATTGTTCACGAAATCGTATGAATAAGAAAAAATATACCTATATTATAAAGTCAAATAAAAACATGCCACTTTGATTAAATTCCAATCAATTAAAATTTTGAAACAACATTTACTAAACCAAAAAAAAAATCAGAAAAAGACAACAGCTTGCCGTTGTAAATTGCGATGATGACGTGGCGATCATCCATCCAAACAGCGATAGAAATTAGCCTTCACACTACACGCGTTTCTCTGAGAAGCCTAAACACGCTTCTTTTACAAATGCAACACCTTCTCTTTTATATTAGCACGATTTCAGTACAAAAGCGGAAAGGAAAAGCAATAAAGAAGACATTTCTCATTTCTCAATCGTCGTTGCGTTTCCCGAATCCTCTCTCTCTCTCTCTCTGTACACTCACACCTCGCGCCCGATTAATTCGTATTCAATTTGTGTAGTATTGTTGAATTGTTGTGTCATCGGTTGGGGCGAGGGATTTCGGAGTGTCAGTGGTTTTTGTTTGTGAATTGCTGTGGTTTAATAGCTATTTTTTGGGGGTTTATTGAATCCTTTGTTTTGATCGTCGAGTGATGGAGTCGCCGGAGAGGGGGAGGCCGGTGATCGGAATCGCACTGGAATTTCCGGTGAGCGACGGTGTTTTGTCGTGCTCGCCGCCGACTATTCCGTCGTGGCTCCGTAGGCGTCTATCAGAGCCGAAGACACCGACGCCTTCTACAGTTGAGGAAATTGAGGCCAAACTTCGCGATGCTGATCTTAGGCGACAGGTCTTTCTTTTGTTTTCGCTTTCTTTTTTTTTTCTTGATTCTGATCGATATTATGCCGTTTCTTTTCAATATAAAATTATATGAATTCTTATTAATATGATAATTGTGGAAAGCAGCAGAGGGCCTTTTATGTTATTCTTTTTGAAGTAGTATGTTTTTGCGCTTCAAGCTGACTGTAATTGGAAGTAATTTTTTTAATAGTTACCCTTGTATATTTGGGGAAAATTCGGCAGCCTCTATCCTTTTCCTTCCCCGTGAAGGTTGGTTATTTTCATCGTGTTTGGTGAAAGTTGGGTGACGAGTACGTTTAAAATTCAGTTCTTCAGCCCTCCATCTTTCGATTTTAAAATTAAAAAATATTATGAAACTACACCCACCTACCAATGAGAAAATATCTAAAGGAAATAAGAAAAGAAAGAAAAAGTACGCAGTGTGTTTCTCATACTCCTCGTTTGGTCTCGCCATGTGAAGATTGGTGTGTTGATGTTTGGTTTAACTGTGTGTCATTTTCGTAGGTGTTGCCATTTTTTCAGACTTTTTTTTTGTTGCAAGCTGTAACATGCTCTAAATATGTTATCAGTGTCTCTTTTTTTGTACTAGTATATTGTTGGGTGACCTTGATTAATTTAATTCCTGACCTGTTTTTGTGTTTTGATTGTGCCAATTTTTTTACTTGTTTTGCTTTAGCTTCATAGCCTTATTCAATTATATCTATTGATCTGCAGAAGTTCTACGAGAATTTAGCAAGTAAAGCTAGGCCAAAGGTCCGAAGCCCTTCACGATCTTCATCTACTGAAGATGATCTTGGGCAGCGTCTTGAGGCTAAGCTTTTAGCTGCTGAAGAAAAAAGGTAAAATTTTTGTTGGCTTGGTGTAAATGCACATCCAATCAAGCCCCACCTTCCTTGGGTTATTGCTGAGCCTCTTAGTTTTAATGCTTTCAATATCTGCATGTTGATTGTTTTACTCTGCATTCATAGGTTGAGCATCCTCGCAAATGCTCAGATGCGCTTAGCAAAACTTGATGAATTGAGGCAAGCTGCTAAAAATCAGGTCGAAATGCGCTTCAAGAAGGAACGTGCTGAGTTGGGTTCAAAGGTTGAAATGCGTGTTCAACAAGCAGAGGCTAATAGACTGCTTATCCTTCGGGCTAATCGGCAAAGGAGGGCCACTCTGAGGGAGAGGACATCTCAGTCTCTAATGAGGCGAGTATCTCGTGAGAGCAAGTATAAAGAGCGGGTTCGTGCTGCAATGTGCCAAAAGCGTGCAGAGGCTGAGAAAAAGCGTTTGAGTTTACTAGAAGCCGAGAAGAGGCGAGCTCATGCTAGAGGCTTAAAGGTGCAAACTGTGGCTAGTTCTGTTTCTCACCAGCGAGAGATCGAGAGAAGCGAATTGAAGAATAAGCTGGAAGACAAATTGCAAAAGGTACTACCGTACTACAAATATTATCTTGATGACTTTGTTTTACATGTTGTTTAATATAGTGTCGATCATCAGACTTCTTACTAAGGTATTTGGACTATCCTTTGAATAGGCAAGGCGGTTGAGAGCAGAGTATTTAAAGCAGAGAGGAAGACAGTATAATGCTTATCTCTGTAGTTGGGAAACCATTAATGAGCAGGCTGACATCCTTGCCAAAAAATTACCAAGGTACTTGTGTTACTTTATTTTCATATGAACTTAATTCAACTATTGCTAGTTTCTTTTTGCCAGATTTCCTGCCTAGTCATATTTTTCTTAATTTAGAGAAACTCTGGCTGTCTTTAATATTCGTTAGATCCCAATCAACTTATCTACTATTGCCCTGTGGCAGGTGCTGGAGGAATTTCAAAAATCTGAGAAAGACGACTGCATATCTTTCAAAAGCTTATGGTGACTTGAATATTAATGAGAGATCAGTGAAGTCTATGCCATTTGAGCAGTTTGCGCTTCTTATTCAGTCACATGACACTCTTCAGACAGCTAAAGCTTTGCTAGACCGTCTTGAGATTCGCCATAGATTATCCCAATGCTCTGCTAACCGATCTAGTTTCGATGACATTGATCACCTTCTCAAGCGGGTGGCTTCCCCTCAGAAGAAACAAGTGTCCAGAAAATTTGGCTCGAGCAGAATGCAAAAAGAGACTGCAAAAAGTACTCCTCACATGTCAAGGTACCAAGTGAGAGTTGTTCTCTGTGCCTACATGATTTTAGGGCATCCTGACGCTGTCATTAGTGGCCGAGGAGAGCGTGAGACAGCTTTGGTCAATTCTGCTAAGAAATTTGTGGAGGAGTTTGACTTGCTGATGAAGATACTGCTAAATGGGCCAATGCAGATTCCTCAGGAATCTGACTGCACAGCATTGTCTCGCAGGACTTTCAGATTGCAGCTTGCAGCCTTCGATTCTGCATGGTGCTCCTTTCTGAATAGCTTTGTGGTATGGAAGGCCAAGGATGCTAGATCTCTAGAGGAGGATTTAGTGAGGGCTGCTTGTCGTCTTGAAGTTTCTATGATCCAGACTTGCAAGATGACCCCTGAAGGGAGTAGTGCTCCTCTCTCTCATGACATGAGAGCTATCCAGAAACAGGTATTGTTCCTGTTTCTCACTATTTCAAAGATCTGAAAAGCTGTCAGCTTCGTTGTTCCTTAGCTATGAGTGGTTATTTAGACATAAAAACTAATTAGCAGAACTTCTCCATTTTCTGTACAGGTATCTGAAGATCAGAAACTATTGAGAGAGAAAGTGCAACACCTGAGTGGAGATGCTGGTATTGAACGCATGGAAACTGCAATTTCTGATACCCGAACCAAGTTTTTTGAAGCAAGGGAGAACCAGAGCCCAATTTCTCCACCTACTCCAATTATGTTATACCCAGGTCCAGTTTCCTCTTCTTCTCGTGACAAAGCTGGTAATTTTGTTGTGGCCCCACGTAAGGAAAGCTCTGTGGTGCGGTCATTGTTCAAGGATGATGTTGATGCCGTGGAGGCCGGTTCCTCTTTGTTAAAACATAGAACTTCATCAAGTTCTAGAGGGAGCTTAGACATGGAGAATGCTAGGATTGTCAATGAATATGTTCATGGGGCACATCTTGCTTTCACTGATAGCTTCAGTGATGCTGGTGAAGATCATATTGTGGTTTGTGAATTGTCTTGTGTGATATTTACTTGGTATCATTTTTCTGAATTGTTTCTGATACAACTCATAATGATCAGTCAAATATAAAAGAGACAATGGAGAAGGCCTTCTGGGATGGCATCATGGAATCAGTGAGACAGGATGAGCCTAACTATAGCCGCATAGTGGAATTGATGGGAGAGGTGAGGGACGAGATTTGTGCAATGGCCCCTCATACCTGGAGACAAGAAATAATCGAGGTTATTGACCTGGAAATTCTTACTCAGGCAAGTACTCAATTGATAAATTTTGGAGTTTGTTTTTCTCTTCATAGTATCCATGAGGTTGATTTTTATGCAATAAATATTCAATGGAACTAACTGTATCTTGGTTAATTTAATTTTCAGGTGCTGAATTCAGGAAAATTAGACATCACTTATTTTGGGAAGATCCTGGACTATGCTCTGATCACTCTGCGAAAGCTATCTGCTCCAGCTTATGAAGATGAACTGAATAAAAAACATCAGAAGTTTATGAAAGATCTAGCAGAGACTTTCTGGGCTGGAAAGAACTCAGAGAACTCGCATATCATGGCCTTAATTAAGGGCTTACGGTTTGCCCTGGAACAGATAAAGGTCTTGATTCTGCGGGATTTAGATCTTCATTCTTGATTCACAATGCTTTTATGATGAGATAATAAAATACTATGTTCTGCCTCAGGATCTCAAGCATGAAATCAGCATAGCACGCATTCAACTGTTGGAGCCAGTCTTGAAGGGACCTGAAGCTTTATATTATATTGGAAGAGCTTTCACCAGTCGTTATGGTCAGCCTACCAATGCCCGGTCTGCTTTGCCCTTGACTGCTAGATGGCTTTCATCTACAAGACAAGGTAAAGATGAGGAGTGGGATGAGCACGAGAGTCTGGTCTCAGAGTTGAGAAGGCGACATGAGGTTTTGCCAAGTTATCTTCCTTCAACCACTCTTCGAACAGGTGGCAGTGCTTTAATCAAAGCAGGAGAACAGACTGATAAATCTTCAACCTCAAAAACTACCGGTTTTATAGGTTAGTGTTTACATTAGAACCACCATTCTTCAACTTGTCCTATTGCAGTTCAACATTTTAACATATGTTGCTCTGCTCCAGAGACCATTGATCCCTGTTTAGAATGCAAAGGAGAGGATATTGATTTGACGGTGAGGCTAGGCTTGCTGAAACTGGTAAGCAGGATTACTGGTTTGGCCGAAGGAGAGCTACCAGAAACTATGTCTCTTAACTTCTCCAGACTGAGAAGTGTGCAGTCCCAAATTCAAAAAATCATTGTGATGTCTACGAGGTAGGTTTTTCCACGCCTTGTTCATAACCTTGAATGCTTTAGTCAAGACTTGATTCTACCAACTTTGAATACTGTGCCTTATTTGATTTCCATCTCATGTACTTCTGCAGCCTTCTTGTCCTGCGACAGACTCTTTTGACTAAGCAAATAGTCAGCAGCCAGACACACATGGACACCCTACTCTCGGGCTGTGTTAAACGCCTCTCTCAATGTCTGGACGTCGCAGACGCTGGTATCCAAGAAATAGTTGAAATACTCGGCTCTGCTGTGGAGGAAGATGCCAAATCTGCGGACATGAAGCAGATAATGGCAAGGATGTTGAGCAAGAGCCTGCAAGAGGGCGATGCTATCTTCACCAAGGTTTCTCGAGCTGTATATTTAGCTGCAAGAGGAGTCGTCCTTGGCGGAACTGGGAAACCGGGTGCAGAACTAGCAGAAATGGCACTGCAGAAAGTGGGGGCATCCTTGCTTGTGGATGACGTCGTGCAAGCCGCTTCTGTGCTACTGGTGGCAGCCAAGGTGTCTGTTATTGTTCATGGCCCTTATTATGCGAATTTGGCACAAGAATGAACCCTCTACATGTGTGTTGTGTATATTAGTATTGTATCTCTTGATGGTTTAGTTGCTATGTACAGGTTAGTGCTATTTGTAGAAAAATTTATGGACTGGAGTCGGTGGAAAATGTGTATAGTATTTGTATAGTATGTTGGTTGATCATGAATGAATAACAAATACTCTATTTGATGTAATTTTCAATATATGGTATTTGAGGAAATAGTTGGTCTATTTGTTGTAATGCTGCAATCAACTCGATTATGCATCAAGAAAATAGTGTATCTATTTGGTGTTGTTCAATATGAAATGTTGCAATAATCAACCCAAAATAGCAAAAAAGTAAACACTACACAATACAAGAAAATATACAGAAGTTACCATCAATAAAATAGCCAAACCAAAATGCAGAATGTTTTGTGCAAACTGAAACAAACTGAAACACACACTGACTGTCTCCCTTCAATCTACAATACCCACAGTAATGATAAAACGCATATAACTCCCCAAAGTGCACAAATACTAAACATATACAGACTTATTGAGTACCAACATCTCAGGCAGCTGAAGCATTTACAACCACGAAAGAAGCCTCGACTAAATATACTGCTTGTCTAAGTGAGACGCACTTCTCCGCTTGCATGAGCTGCCTTAACTTGTTTATCATATTCATCTTCGTCCTCCTCTTCTACTTCCTCGTCCAAATCTTCCACCTTCTCCTCATCCTCGTCACCTCCTCCCCAGCCAAAGCCTCCAATCGAACGGGATGCTGGAGGAGGGGTTTTAGCCTCTTCCACAATCTTCATAATGTCCTCCACAGACTGAGGAGAGTAGGTAGGGTTCTCTTTGCGGTAATACACTGTTTGTGCAGCATCTGTTAATTCCCTCGGCAGATTCTTCAGGAACCACGGGTGTGACTTGATATCTTTGATTGTGATTCTCTGCACCAGATATAATGATTGTTTGATCAAACACATATTCGAGCTGAGTTTTCATTACTGTTGTAGAACTATATGAATCTATCATGTGCTGGAGGTATCATGCTTCAACAAGCGAATAACTTGATTTACCAAGTAAGCTTCATCACAAAAACAAAAGCACTTACCCTAGATGAGTTGGCAACAAAAATACGAGACAGGAGATGCCTACAGTCTTGAGATACATGGACGTAGTCAGGGATCTTGTACTGAACAGCCATTATCCTCTGGACAAGAGTATTGATATATTAGAATAATCAAATGATGTATATAGTTGTAGGGATATATAAGAAAAAGAGGCCTTGAAAATTCCAAAGTGAACGTACTTGAATGGTTTTCCTGAAGTTCTTCGGATCTTCTTGGTCTTCAAATGGGTATGCTCCAACCAGCATAACATAAAGTGTCACACCACATGACCACACATCAGCCAACTGCAATGAAAACGAACAATGTCAATTGTCAACCAAAAACGCAAATTAAGAGCAAAATTTGTATTCTTGATGCGTGTACATGAGGGCTGAGAGAGATGAACACTGCAATGCAATGACATGTTACAAAAGGTAGCCAGGCATAAATCAGAGCCAGTTGGCCTATTTTCACATAAATAACTAAAGCCACCATTGTACGATAACATGACCATGATACAATGAAGCAAGATAATTTAAATAGTGGATAGTTCTCCAGGCAAGTTATCAAACCAAAGTAGCCAGAAACCAACATGTGAAATCAGATAATGATGAACACAAGAATTAGCAACAACTGGATAATACAGATACATGTGACATGCCTAACCTTCCCATCATATTCTCTTCTAGATAGAACTTCTGGAGCTATGTAGGCAGGAGTTCCAACAGTTGATTTGGGCCTTGAATGAAGCAGAGATGACTATCAACACAAAAAACAGCACGGTCAGCTGCATTAAATAAAGCTTGACGGCATACAAATCTTGCAATACGAAGTATACCTAAGGTCCTAAGGTAACTCAATGTTATCACTACCTTTGAGTAACCAAAATCACAGATTTTTAGCCTTGGAGCAGGGCTTCCATCAAGGAGGGTGTTCTCCAACTTCAAATCCCGATGGCAAATTTGCTACAATCAAAGAGTGAAATCACCTTAGCATAATTACCAAACGGCAAAGAGCTATATATTGTACTATCACAAAAAATATACTCCTATTAGAGATCTCGTATGCCCTTGTCTTACCATGGCATGACAGTAGTTAACTCCAGAGATGAGCTGCTGAAAGAAGTACCTGGCCTAAAATACAACAAGAAGATCAATATGTTCAAGATGTAGAAAACAATCATCATCTGCTCACAGAAACAAAGCTCCATCTAAGAAAGGATCACGTGAGGGATAGACAAAACCAAAAGAAGCTGTGGAAAACTTAAGCTAAAATACCTCGTCTTCACTGAACCGACCAGCATTGCAGATTCTCTCAAAGAGCTCTCCACCCGCAGCATACTCCATGAGAATGGCCAGATGAGTGGGAGTCAAAACCACCTGTCCACACAAAATTGCAATTTAGCTACATAAAGCTTCATTATAAAACAAACTTAAACTCCACAAAACAATAGTTCCCTCACCTCCTTAAACCTGATGATGTTAGGGTGCCGAAGTGATCTATGATTTATAATCTCACGCGCCACATTCTCATCAATCTACAGCCAAAATCAGAGATGAGCACAAAAACATTATGCATACAATCATCAATAAACAAATTACAGAGAAAAACCCAGAAAACAAAGATCGGTCGAAGATCAGGCCACCAATCAAATTAAAAGGACGATTTCAAACAATGGCATTAAACAGAAAGTACTAATGATAAGCATAACAAAATGTAGAATGCAAACCTTATGTCCCCTTTCAATGTATTTCATCGCCACGAGCTCTTTCGTCTCCTTGTTTCTCATAAGCCTCGCCACACCAAAATTTCCAGACCCTAAATCCTTCACAAGCTCGTATTTCTCCATTTCTGATTCTCTTCTCGCCCCGCTAAATTATGCACAAATTTCCCAAATCAGCCACCACAATCACGGAAAAATCAACCTTGCTCCACACTCACAGAAATCGAAGCTCCAGAAACCCAAAGCTGAGATTCAATTGCTGGAAATTGAGGGCGACAACAGGAAAAAATTGTCGGTAGAAATCCACAATCCTAAAGCTAGACAGCGCTAATTAAGCTTGATATCACTAATCCCAGAAACCGAAAAGGAAAAGGGAATCGATGAATCACGCAATTAAAGGCCCAATTGGAAGAGATAAAGGATTCAATGTTTTGGGATTCAAAAGGGGGCAGACATTCCAGATTGATTAGGGTTTCTGATCCTTAAAGATTGAGAAATTGAAACGGAATTTGGGTGGGAAACGCGCAAAAAAGAATCGAATTTGTTGCTGGGATTTGAAGAAAAAGCTAGAAACATGTAGTGCAGAGTGAGTTGTGTATATCAATCACAGCATTCTCTCTAGATATCAAAATATATAATTTATTCCATACATACAGATATATATTAGGAAAAGAGCTTTTATTTAGAGAAAAAGCATATTCTGTCGTATTTATCTTATTATATGGAGTATTATATTATTATATGAGTAGCTAATATTATTCGAATGTATTTTTAAAATTGAGTTTTAAATTTTATTAATGGTTTTTGGTACCGACAATTGAGTTTTTAATATTTTGAATTCCGAACAGATCAGATTTATGAATTTTTGTTATTTTCTTGTATTTTGTGAAAGAAAAAATTAATGCTAGATTAAATCAAGTTGAAATAAATTATAAAGGCTCTTCAAAAGAAAGGTTGGAAATATACCTTACTTATGTCTTTATTGACATTAGTCAACATTATCAATCTATTGAATGATTAAAACATTGAAGAAAAATTTGATACTACTATCACTAGCCCACTTGGCAGGGAATGTGATAAATAAGGAAAATGGACAAAGTTCAAAGACGTAATTTCTAGAAATCTGAATATGAGTATTTCAAATAAAACTATGTTCTGAATATTAGTATTTCAATTAAAACTATATCACCTAGGTCGATAATTTTTGTCACGATAATTTTGATCCAAAGTTTTACTATAAGATCTATATCTTATCGAGTTGAACCGTTTCACAATTTGATAATTTCAAATTGGGTTGAGTTTGAATAACCCATTAAAAAATTCTATTTAATTCTTCAGGTTGTGTAATTCATGTTTCACAATTTGATAATTTCAAATTGGGTTGAGTTTGAATAATCCATTAAAAAACTCTATTTAATTCTTCAGGTTGTGTAATTCATGTGTAAATTAAGTTTTTATTATATAAATCATGTTTAATCGTATAATTGTATTAAATTAAATCTTATCGAATAATATCAAGCTATAATCGTTAAAATCAAGTTTATATTATGTCATATACAACTCATGTTTGGATTTGAAGGAGCGTATCGGAATCCGCTCAAAACTTATTAGGTTGGTTCGTTATTACGTTACCCGATAACGGACTTAACCCGCATGATTTGCCACAACTAACATCTTCATATTGAGGTGGAGTACATCATCATATTTTCGTAATTAATGTTAAAATATTGTTTTATTTTTCAATTTAAATAATATTTTTTTAAAAAATTATCAACAGTATAAAATTTTAAATTTTATTTTATAAATTTGAAATAAAAAACCAAAAAAGTATCGTGTGATGGAATCAAAATACAAAAGTGAGAATACTTAATTGAAAGAAATTATGAAAGTGACATTTATCCATGAGGTTGCCTCCATAATTCATAAATAACTCAGCCCCACTAAAGCCAATTTTGGGGTGGTTTAGATAGTTACATTTCATAAAATTAGTTGCACTAACGACTCTTATCTTTTTAATTCATTTTTTTTTATCGAGATCAATGTATGTAATTAACCAAATCATCCGCCAAAAACTAAAGAAAGAATAAAATCTCAAGATTTATGTAGGACTTGGCTTATTTTAATCATGATAATGGGCTTGCTTGATTCAAATGTCAATTTTATTCTTGTCCTGTTTGTTGGGCCTACATTATTATTGTAAAAGTATCCATAATCAAAATTTAATTTTGGGTAATGCAATTCATATTCTTGATCATCTTACACATTGTAACGTCTTGTTACAAAAAAATAACCAACGTTACTTATTAATTTCCAATTTTATAACCCTATATATAATATCAGTATAATAAGTAATAAGAATAAGTTAAAATTTGAGTGGAATTACTAAGGCAAATACTTGCTTGGTATCAACTAGAGAAATCAAGGGCTTGTTAGAAAAGAAAGCCTCAATATTCATTGTCACAATTTCGAAAGCATCAAAGAATGCTTCCTTTGTGAAGGCACCTCGATGCGGCGACAATACTACATTATCCGGTCCGAAGAGCTCCGTGGGGACGCATGGCTCGTTCTCGAACACATCCAATGCATCACCCGCTATTGTACGTGCCACCAAATGTTCCACCATGGCTTTCTCATCAATGATCGCTCCCCTCCCAATGTTAATGATGACGCCCTTCTTACCGAGGGCGGCCATCACCTCGCCGTTGATCATGTGACGCGTGTCCTCAGTTAGAGGGCAACAAATGACTAGGATGTCGGAGTGAGAGGCGAGTTCATAGGGAAGTGATGGTTTGACGGATCTTGAGGTGTACGAGATGTTGCAGCCGAACGCAGCAAGCCTCTTTGCTACCTTCGATCCGATATTGCCCGGCCCCACTATTCCAACTCTTTTCCCTCCTAGCTAAAATCAATATCAAAGAATGACATAAGTAATTTATTATACCGTTGCATGGTTAAATCGAAATCATCTATATTTTGAATAGAAACCGTTTATATTTTGTGTTTCTGATTTAACTCCTCATATATTTTTCATCATTCAACTCAATATAATTCACCACTCAATACTTATCCAACACTCAATATTTTTTATTGGATCCATCTATATTTATAATATATTTCCTAGTAAGTTAATCGCGTATAAATCACGAAATTTGGGAGTATGTCTTTTACCTTTTAAATTTTAAATAGGAAATCATAAGTTTCAAACATTTTGAATTGTCTCACGTCAATTTTTTTTGTCTTAATAACATAGTTTTAAAATGAAAAAATAATTCAACGAGAGAAGAAGAGAGTATTTACCTTAAAACCAAGAGGGTACTCTGCAGCTAGGGTCCAAAGGCCCCGCCGCACGAAGCCATCGGCGGCGGTGATCTTCCTCATCACATCAATCAACAGCCCCACCGCGTAGTCGGCCGTGTTAGCCACGAGAATCCCCCGCTGCCGGCCCCAGCGACGGCAGGTGGCGGAGCAGATCGGCCTTCCGGCGAAGCAGAGGACTGAGCGTGCTCTTGCAGAAACGTTTCGGTTGGGAGCGGAGATTCGTAGGCTTTGAGGAGGCTGAATTTGGCCGAGAATCCGTCCTCGTGCGCTATGAAGAGGGCGGAAGGCCGTATGATTAGGAGCTGGTGATGGGGAGGTTCTTCACCGGAGACTGGTGGCTCGTCGCGGCGGCGGCGGAGGTGTTTTTGCTCCATTGGCTGAGTGATCATGAAGCTATCCACCACTCAATCACTTTACTATTTTTGGGATGGGTTATGTTTTAAATTTTAAATTTTAAATCATGTGATTGTGATTTGTTAATGTCTTTCTAAACTTGGAAAAAATAAATAAAAATAAAAATAAAGTTTGGATCATCTACTTTTTTTTGTTTCAATACGAGCGTGCCACAAATATTTGAGTAAAATATGGAGTAGTAAAGTAAAATCGATAAAATGTAGAAAAGACTCTTATATTTAATATTCTCATTTTTATTTGAATATTTACTCACTTTGACTATTTTTTATGATTCTTTTAAAATGAATGCAATAAAGAAGTAACTCAATTTTCTTGGGTTTATGATTCTTTTAAAATGAATGCAATAAAGAAGTAACTCAATTTTCTTAGGACAGAGGAAGTATTATATATAATTAAAAAAATTTAGGTATTTTAATTTAAAATCCACTTGATGAATACTCCTATTAATTAATTTAAAATGAATCAATCTACATGTTTATGCATCTATAATTAATTATAGAAAAAAATAAAGCTTTTAAAATTAAGTACGTGTAGTTTTAGATAAAATTAACTTTTTTCATTGGATATATATATATATAATCATCTTTGACTTCAAATGAAAATAATGGAGTGTAGTAGGAGTACAATTTATGTCTGGTTATCTTAGTATATTATGGGGGTGTTCGGTTTGCAAAATTGTATCCGGGATTAAATTTGTAGTGTGTTTGGTTCATGAGATTCAATTTCACAATTCAATCCTAGATGGATAATCATGGGATAATTAGTCTTAGCTAATCCTCTATGACTAAAATAATCTCACAACTCAATCCTAAATTATATCTTGATATTATTTTATCTTGGCAACCGAACACCACCTATGAGTATTGGGTTGGGCTTGAGTAAAAGATTGACTAGGATGATGCTTGGTTAACCCTTTCAATACATTAGCGCAGAGCTATGGTAATATTGAGGTCACCGGTCAAATCTCGTCATCCACTGAAAGACTTTCGGCTTAAATCCACAAATTTAATCGAATAGGATTAGTCGAATTTCGCCAACTGAGGATCCAGAACACCTTATGATCAAACCAAAAAATAATAATAACAACAACAACAACAACAACAATAATAATAATAATAATAATAATAATAATAATAATAATTGTTTTCTGTTTAATTTATATAGCTAGTACAACATAAAAAATGTTTTAAATCATATGCTGAAAATAATATTCCTTTCCGCAATCAATAATTATTGTTTTTGTGATTATATGATCCATTTTATGTACGGTAATGCGAATAAAAATATGATTAGTGAAAGAAAATGATATAGCAAGAGAGAGATAGAATGTTGATATTTTGTTATAAAAGAAAATGCTTTACTTATAATAGGACAAACTACAAAACATACGCCTCACTTGTGGTGGATGAGAGAGTACTATGTAGTAGGTAGGAGTAAATTGTAAGGAAAATAATTACTACTTCCTTTGTCTCATAGAAAAATGTGCGCTTGAAATAATATGAGAATTAATACATAAGTAATAAAATAAGAGCGATAGTGAGAAAGGTAGTTCAAGGAGTGATAGTGGATAATGGAACACATATTATTATTATTGTTTAAATGAGTAATGGTGTGTTATATTAGTTGTACGGGTTGAGACAATTTTTCATAAATAAAATGTGATATTTTTATAGGACAAACGAAAATGAAAAATACATATACTTTTACGAGAATTATGAAATACTAATAATTTAATTGTAGTTCGTACCAACATTAAATCTTTAAGAATTAAAAAAAAAAATTCCATCAAGCTTTTAACGGATCAAATCTGAAAATAAAACAACCAAAGATGTGGGATCACACGCATTCACCTCCAGCAGCCATACTCCACCTACTACCTCTAAACACGTGCCTCCAACTAACCAATCTCCTATTTTCATGACTCAACTTGCATGTCTAAATTATTGTTGCTAGCTCTTCATCTCTATAACTGATTACAATATTTAAATGGAAGATTTTAAGCTACAAAAATCAAATGGGAGAATCAAATCTAATACTCCACCTCTTAAAAATAATTTTATATAAGTAAATAGGGTTTATGAGAAGAATATAGTCAATTACACTCTTAAAAATTTGAAATGCGACAATAATTAAGGACAAAATAAAGCTAAATATGATAGCTATTTAAAAATGGAGGGATCATTTATCAATTTGTAGGTCAAACTTGTGAATGGAGCTTGTCCATTTTAATTACAACGAAATGACATTGATAAAAAAAATAAATTTCATACAAAAACTAGAGACATTTCGTCAATTACAATATTCATTACACTTTCTTTCCAAGTCCAATAAAACTCCCACCCCAATTATTTTCCCAAAACCTATGCAAACACCATGTGTTACCCTCTTGAATTAATATTTCTTGTTTGCCAAAAATTAAATACAAGCTTCATAATTTATTTTTTTTAAAAAAACGAATCATTCATTATTAGTACTCACGGGAGTGAGCAAAGGGCTATTCGAGAAAAATGCGTCTAAATTTCCCATCACAATCTTCAATGCGTCACCGAAGGCTTCCTCGGTGAAGGCGCCGCGATGAGGCGACAACACTACGTTGTCCAGTCCGAATAACTTGGACGGGACATTTGGCTCGTTCTCATACACATCCATCGCAGCGCCTGCAATCTTCCCCTCGACCAAGTAGCTCACCAGTGTCTTCTCGTGGACAATCGGCCCCCGGCCTATGTTGACTAATATACCGCTCTTTCCTAGGGCATTCAGAACGTCGTCGTTTATCAGATGCCGCGTCTTTTCGGTCAACGAGCAACATACTATTAAGACGTCCGAGTGTGATGCGAGGTCCACGACCGTGGGGTGGAAGTCGTATCGCGCCGATTGTTTCTTGGTCCTCGAATTGTACGAGACTTTGCATCCGAATGCCTCGAGCCTTTTGGCTAGCTTGGTGCCAATGTTGCCCAAACCTACTATTCCAACCCTCTTGCCTCGTAGCTGAAATAATAATTGGCTTAAATAATTAATAATTCACTTATAAAAAAAAACATTCAATTATGAACATTTATGATTGCTAGTTGTGTACGTTCCATTTAAATTGGAACATTTTACGAATGTCAAATTCAGAATAACATATTTCTAAAAACTAAAATTCTAATCTTCGTTACTTTATTTTTTCTCCACTCAACGCATTAAATAAAAATTTATAAAATCTCGTGACAAATAAAAAACACGTTGAATATGCATTTAAACATTAAACTACCTTGAGGCCGAGGGGGAACTCGCCGGTGGCCGGCCAGGAGCCGCGGCGGACGAAGGCGTCAGCGCGGCTGAGGCGGCGCAGGACGGCGATGAGGAGGCCGACGCCGTAGTCGGCGGTGTCCTCGGAGAAGACGTCGCCGGTGTTGGCGACGGCGATGCCGCGGCGGCGGCAGGCGGCGAGGTCGATGTGGTTGACGCCGGTGCCGTCGGCGACGACGAGCTCGAGGGCGGGGAGCTGGAGGAGGAGGTCGGCGGTGATGCGGGTGACGATGGCCTCGCAGAGGATGGCGCGGGCCGACTGGGCGTGGGCGAGGAGGTACTTGTCGAGGGGGAGAGGGGATTCGAAGGCTTTGAGGACGTTGAATTTGGCTAGAAATTCGTGCTCGAACACTTTGAAGAGGAGGCCGGGGCGGAGGACGAGGAGGTCGGGGAGGGGCGGGGCGCCGCCGCCGTTGAGGTGCTGGTGGAAGCCGTTGGTTTGGGGGTTGATTTCTTGACCCATTTTTTTTTTGTGTGTGTAGTTTGGGATGAAATTTGGTTTGTTCTGGTTTGGTTTTGAGGGAAGAAGTGTGGTGGATTTTGTAGTAGTTGGGGTTCCCAACTACTCGTTTTTCAATTGTTTATATATGCTTTTTTGTGTGAATATTTTTGAGATTTAATTATTGAATATTAGTAGGATGGCACATGAGGCACATGAGGTTCAACTAGTTGTTCAAACATGGAAAAGAATCATTTTCAAAGTAAATTAGCATGAAGTCAAATTCTCAGTCAATACTACAGAATTGGCGAAAAAAAATCATAAAATTTGGATTTTATTCATAAATCGTGAGGTAACTATTACACGCTGATTAAAATTGTATTTATCGCAGGTGAGGCATTATGGGAAAAGATTTTCGTAGATTTTCGTAAATAATTTCTACGTATATAATGCCCTTAATTTTTTAATCTAACCGAACCGATTTTATTTAAACCGGTTTTAGTATTAATTATATTGTTTTAGTACTAAATTACCCATTATTTGTTTTAAATCTCAACAGAAAATTAAACTTTATATTCATCTCATCTAATCTCCACATCTATCTATCATCTTACTCCATCCATGTCCATTATCTACAGCTACGTTTGGATCAGCTTTTTTTTTAAAAGTAAAACGTCTCCTTAAATTTACGAGTTATGTTCAAAAATTGTAATACGAAATTTTAGTTTTGATTAGGAATGCCAAGTTTATATCTTAGTAATTATTAATAAAAAAAATAAACTCACTAATAATAAGAAAACAAAAA
The DNA here is from genome assembly GCF_023119035.1 of Salvia hispanica. Taxonomy (NCBI): domain Eukaryota; kingdom Viridiplantae; phylum Streptophyta; class Magnoliopsida; order Lamiales; family Lamiaceae; genus Salvia; species Salvia hispanica. The sequence continues at coordinate 8,816,718 of NC_062967.1, read as the reverse complement.
TTATGAAATTATGAAAATCAAAACCATAAACTCAAATAATTTTAATTTCTATTTTGCTCCATAATATACTCGATTTTAATTTGTTGCATGTTATGAATTGAGATAGAAACTCTAATATATTAGAAAGAATAAGAGAACATATTAACTTTATAACTTTATGTTCAAAATAGACGAGTTTAAAATATATGATTAATTTTTTAATCAAGGTTCAATGTAATGTTCTAAAAATTAAGTATTTAAAAAAATAAAAATATTAGAAAGTGAAGAATCAAAATCAAAACTGTAAACTGAAAAATATTGAATTCTATCTTTTGGATGAAAAATATTAACAATTTATATAGTCAAACATAATTTTTCGTCGTAGAATAGTTGCAAATATATATGATTTTGCCAATTTTATGTTGCATGAAACATGATTACCTTGCTCTTTTTGTAAAGTGATTGTGATTGCATTTATGAATGGAAGCTGCAAAACCTATACTCCAATTATTTGATACGGCAAATGGATGGAGCAATATTATGTGTCGGTATACGAATATTTGATTAGGTTTTCAGTAGTACTAGTAGTCAAAAACTACCTCGATCGCATCTGACGGCTAACTAATTAAATTGAGTCTAGTTATGGGTTGTACATGTTTGTTGTACAATAATACTGGTACTAGCAGCAATAATAAAAACAAGTAAAACATGTTATTTACACATGATCAAGACAGCGATAAATTTTCTAGATATAAATAAAAATATACTAATACATGAGGATTCAAGAAAACTAGAGGACATTAATTAATATTAACACACGTGAATAGTTAGAAAAATTGCGAATTTAGTCAAATTTTGGATATCTCGCAACTTTAAAAATCAGATCGAAAATATCATGAAAATTGAATTTATTTGCTAATGTAACGGTGAAACTAATTAATTGTTTATGAATATGACTAGTGTTGAAGTTTTCCAGCCAAACAATGTCGTATGATAATTGTCAACCAATATTACACACTTCTTCCATCCGTGAATAGGAATCCCATTTTTCTGACACGGATTTTAAGAAATGTTAAGAAAAGTAATTAGTAGAAGAATACGAGTCTCACTTATATACATTAGTTTTAAATAAAATATGAATGAAATGAGTTAGTGGAATGTGAGGCCAAAACGATACTCTATTCGTAGATAGATGGAGTATTGTTTATTACTCCGCCAATAAAAGGCTTTGTGATCAATTTCTTAATTCTTTTTTTTTTGTTAATTCATATTATATCTTATTATTGTGGATATCTAAACAAATTTATAAAATACTTTATGAGATCTAAAGTTTTAATATTTATTTATACAATTTTTGTATTTTTACTTAATAATTTAGACCATTTTCTTAAAATTTATAATTATATTTTATTTATCTTGAAAATACTATAGTTATTTACATTACTAATTATATTTATATGGTATGGAATTTATTTATATTTTTCAACAATATCTTAATAATTACATTCTTATTAAATTAATTAGTAAAAAAATTGAAAGTTTGACAATTATGAACTATATAGTACTACTACATATAATATCTTTAAAAAATAATCATAAAAGACTTATTGTCAAATTTGATTTCCATAAACTACTCGCTTATAAATATTGTATTTTTGTTCCCTCCTATATCTTGGACCCACCTTTATTCCAAGAGGTTTTTCCATAAGTTGAATATAAGTTGGACATGTTATTAATTATGTTGCATGTATTAAGATTTATTTTTTAGAAAAAAACAACACCAAATATATTACCCCAACATTAAATCCCATATTTTTTTTATGAAATAAAATTTGGAAACAATGAGTTCAAAACCGGTAATGACATTTGACTATTTGAGGGATTTTATCAAAAGAAGAAGGAGCAAAAATTGAATATCAGTAAGTAGAGGGACCGATCTGGAAAACAATATTAGGGGACAGAAGGGGTATAAATTTAATTACTTTTACTACTCTTCTTTCAACTGCAGCGAGCTTTCCACAATTTTCTTCACGCCAACGTAATTAAGAAACTACTTCTGCAAAATCAAATCCGATCGATCCATCAATCCATTCGAATTCCTACTCACTGCGCCATTTCCGAGGTTATGATTCCATACTCACTGATTCTTCTATTGGACTTTTGATCTCATCGATAGGCCCATTGTTTCCGTTGACGAGATGTGCGAATTTGTTCATGTTTCTTTCTTAATTTTGTCTAATTCAGTGCCTGCTTGCTCGATTAGGTGGTAGTCATCCAATTTTGTCGAATATATTGTATTGTTTTCACTTAGTGTGTTAGGGTTTTTTTAATTTAATTTTCATATTTTGGTTGATCATGATCTGGTGTAGCATGATTGGATAATCTTCATTCAATACAGTTTTCAATTAAACTTTGTTCGGTTGTGATTTATTCGCATTGGTTGGTTATTGTTGGATTTATCATTTCCGTTTGCGAGAGCTGATTTGCTTCTTGAACAGTGCAACCGTTGCAAGTATGTCGGATTGTGGGTGTTGGGGGTTTGGATTTGTTTGAGTTTCTAATTGTTTCAGTTGAACATTTTTAGGTTGATAGCGGGCGTTTCGTTGTGGACCTCTTAGCGATTCTATAATGGTTCCGAAGGGTTTGATTTATAGCTTCGTTGCCAAAGGGACTGTCGTGCTAGCAGAGCACACTCCTTACTCTGGAAACTTCAGCACAATTGCAGTTCAGTGCTTGCAAAAGCTTCCTTCTAATAGCAGCAAGTACACGTACTCATGTGATGGCCACACTTTCAATTTCCTTCTCGATAGTGGATTTGGTATGTGTTTTTTTGTTTGTATGCTTATCTACCCTATGAACATTACTGCTCTAATTACATTCCGCTATGTTTTGCTTGCCATGCAGTGTTCCTAGTTGTTGCAGATGAATCAATGGGAAGAAGCATACCTTTTGTATTTTTGGAGAGAGTGAAGGATGATTTCAAGCAGCGCTATGGTTCTAGCTTCAAGAGTGATGATCCACACCCTTTAGCGGATGATGAAGATGAAGATGACCTGTTGTTTGAGGATCGGTTTAGCATTGCATACAATCTTGATCGAGAATTTGGGTGTGTATATGTCTTTTGTTGTATTTTGGGGATATGTATCATGTATGACAGGTTGACAACTTCAATGTTCTATTTTCCTATCATAATTCTGTACTTGTTTCCTTGGCAGACCAAAGCTCAAGGAACACATGCAATATTGTATGAATCATCCAGAGGAAATGAACAAGCTGTCCAAACTGAAGGCTCAAATAACAGAGGTTAAAGGGATAATGATGGACAACATTGAGAAGGTACATTTTCAGTCTGTTCTACTCATGAGGAAAATTTGAAATTCTGATTTTTACAGCTTGAGCGAAAAATATGCTAATGTTCTAAAGTAATATTCATTGCAATTGTATCTGGTTTTGAGGAAGTTACTGAGATGTGTATGATTCAGGTAGTGGATGCTTTTGTTCATTGAATTGTAGTCATGCTATATCTGCTTCTTCTTGTGATTCATTGAAGTCCATATTACAAATTTTGTTTATATGCCCATTGCCTAAAACTCTAAAAAGCATTGCTTTTATCCCCCCATCCCCCTGATACACACATGGAGACACCTTAATTTAAAGAAAACATGCATATGAGAAATTCACATGTCACGGGGCATTTAATCTCAGTCAGAATATGATGATATCATGATACTTAGTTATTTAATTTGGATTACATATTACTATTTGTCTAGGAGAAATAGTCAGGCTTCTTTGTACTTTCTTCCTGATAAGTAGAAGCCTAGATCTGCTTAGCCATCCTTAGTAAAGATCCTACATCCTCTCTTCGGTAGGAAATTCATGCTTGAGTGCACTTGATTACTCAGAATTTATGGGAATTAGTTTACTGTTTTGACACCTAGTCACTCTTCTATATTCTCTGCCTTATTTCTTTGATTTGGGTCCATTGATGGTAGAATAGACTGTAACCATCTTTCCAAAATCTTTTGGTATTTTGTTGGGATTCTTTTCTTGTGAGTGCATTTGTCGGGATTCTTTTCTTGTGATGGGCCTGACCTGGGTGTTTATATATATAGCAACATGACTTGCAATGTAAATTCTGAATCATGCCAACAATTTCCGTGATGGGTAAAGAGCCTAATGGTAGGAGAATCTAGTGGTTTGGAAGGACAAGGTGAGAATTGTATTTGTAGCCTGAAACTGTGGGCAAGGCATGAGGAGATAAGCTATGCGGCTGGTTTCAACCTGTTATTGGGCACCTCTGATCTTATCAAAAGTGTTAAATGTGCTTAATAAGTTCATATTTGAAAATTTTCTGGCAGCTAACATCTCCGAGTGTATTGTTTTCATTGCTGGTCAGAGACCTTTAGTTTAGAAAAAAAGGTTTATTAATGTTTTGATTGTATATGGAATGGAAGATGTTAAGACTGTTTCCTTCAACATATTTCTCCTATTTTCCTTTCATATGCTGTAGATTATCTCTCTACACAAGCTGCTTGAAAACTTTAAAACCAATTGAGACCTCACCAATGTTCGCACCTTTTGTTTTCACTCAGGTTTTGGATCGTGGTGAGAAAATTGAATTACTGGTGGACAAGACAGATAACCTCCAGTTCCAGGTGAAAACTCTCTCAAATCCCTTCGTGTAGAAAATTATGGTTCATGTTTGATGTGCTTACTGAAATCTTATTCAGGCTGACAGTTTCCAAAGGCAAGGCAGGCAGTTGCGTAGGCAAATGTGGATGCAAAATCTCCGCATGAAGCTGATGATTGCAGGGGTGGTTCTTGTTCTTCTCTGCCTTCTCTGGCTTATGTTTCGTTGAGATATGAAAAACTTGGTACTGAAACACGTCACTTTTGTTTCTGGGTTTTTCTCATCTTAATGTACAAAAACCATCAGTTTATCACTATGTATATCTTCTGTTTGCTACACACTCCCGTTTGGTCAATTGTAATTTACGGTGGAGTCTATCATTGTTATTTTGGCAAATTTGTGTTAAAAGTGAGGCTTACATTTATACATTTTCCGTTTTTACAAGTACATATGTGAACAACTAACCCAAGAAAAAAGATTTATCGGGTTGGAAGGAGTGGAGCTAGTGCTAGAGAGTATAGCCACAAGGGACAAATATTCCTCAATTTTTTCACAAATTTTGGGTTGGGAAATATGCCAAACTAGTTTCTAGTGTCGAGCTGTTGAACCTATACTAAGTTTATTTTAAAATCGTTTTGGTCCATATAAAATGACCTAAATAATGAACTGTGTGTAATCTAAAATGTTCTAAAACGAACAAAAAATAAAAGGTTTAATAGTTCAGTCGCTAGAAATCAGTTCGACGTTGATCGTAATACATTTCACAGATATATTTATATCTATGCATAACTTATTTATTAATTACCCCGTCTAATTTACGGTACAAAAATCCAATGGTAGTAATAGGCACTATATATCTATAAAATGTAGTAAGTGTAGAGTAATAAAAAGTTGAATCATACATATACAAAGATGCCATGTGGAGTAACATCGCCTAACCACGAAATCATTTGATGTCCATGGCCTAACACCTAATTAATTAATTACCACCAAAACTACAGTGCTAGTGTACGCAAAATCAAACCAACGTTCATGATTCATTGCTTCGGATGATGGCAAGTAGCAACCAAACATGTCATTAAATTCGTGGTACAACTCACTAATTAAACAGATGAGTTCATTTATGAAGTACGACTCAAACATTAATTTTCTCAATTCTAGACATATGGAGTATATCCAATTCCTCTTGTGGGTTCGAGTTCGCCATTGTATGCTGCCGATGATATAATGTAATTATTTGTCGCATTCGGTCATACTAAAAATACCTCAATTCAAAATTTCTCTTTTCATTGGCATTTATACTCAACATGGCAGCTCAACAACAACACGAGTATGTTAGTCTCGAAGAAGTGTTGAGAGATGATTCAGTCCCAAAACTAGAATCAACAGAGCCAAATGTTGTCGAATCTCAGGAGGAAGCTCTTCTTTCCAAGAATTCAAGAAACTCAAAATTACCTTTTTCACCATCGTGCTTCCTTCTTGATGCTTGCAGTGAGGCTATGAAGGAGGAGAAGGGTTTGGGAGATAGACTTTCTTGCTTGAAACATTCTAGGAGTGATGATCTATTGATCTGCGAAGAAGAAGATGATGAAGATGACGATGAGTTGGAAATACTCTCTCAAGAAATGAAGAACTTTTCTTGGAAGGAAAGGATTGTTAAGTCAGCATTATTTTCTGAATCAGAAGAAGAGAAGTGATCAATTAGATTTCGGTACTGACATAATGGTAAGGCGGCAGGGTACGTACCGGTATTGAAATTGGCTAATATACGAGCTACATATATGGATATTACTTATACCGAATTTTCAGTATGGTATACAATATGACAATTTTGTACGATATATATGGTATATCACCCGATCCACTAGTAATGTCAGTCATAACTCATATTCTGTATTAATTTTGCTAGCAAAGATTTGTCACAGATAGACATTATTTTAGCATCTTTACACATGCTAAATGTAATGAATATGCAATATTATCCATCACGCATGTTTGATAGGATAGATAACTCATCTATATTGGTACTATTATATAAAAAAAAATGATCTAAAATATATATATGTATATATATATATATATTTAGCTTGAAATTAATCATGAAAAAAGTGTAGAACAAATCATGCTTCATCTCCTTAGCATTTCCTAATTTTAATTTGTATGGTCCCTAATTTTGGCCATAGTGCTCAAAGAGTGTTCTTTTTCTTTCATTTTTTTTTCTTTTTTTCCCATTATAATTATGAGGAAGAAAATGTCAAATTATTCGGCGTTTAGTGATGCAAATGAAAAATTCAAAGTGGGTCACATTTTGTGAACGGTAACTTACTTATATTTATACTAGACACTAGACCTGATCTATTTAACACATGACACTGTCACCAAAAATGACATGTCATGAAAAGGTGACATGATCAATTGGTATTGATAGATGCAAAATGATGGATTTTAGCAAAATAAATTATAATTAATTCCATAGTCTTAAATTCATATTAGTAAGTGCATGATGATCTCAAGTGGTTTGAGCTGGTTTTATTCTTAGTAAAATAAATTATAATTGAGTAATGATAAACAACCAAATTTTGTACAATCAAAAAAAAGATTATATTAGCTATTTTGATGTGTTAATTAAATATTAAAATAATAAATATAGTTAGTTAACAAATTAAAAATAATTTATTAGTCTTTGGTCTCATTTTCAATTTTTTACTTTTATATTTGAATTATTTCTCTATTATTTTTCAAATTTGAATTAAAGTATGCATTAATTATATTTTATGGTTCAAAAAAATTTTAAAAATTATACACAAGTACTATAATATTATGCACGTTTCCTATACTATATGTATGTCTATACTTTTTAATTAAATGTATATATAAATTGCTTTTTCTCTCAAATAAATCAATTTTTGGTTGTACAAAATTTGGTTGCATAGGTTTATTGTTTTTAAAAATGAAATCATTTTGTGTACAAGCGAGTTTGTTTTAACGTTGGAAACTGTGTATGATCAAAATCATTTCAATAATCCACTTATAAATCTTGTTTTCTTTTTGAAGCAATCTCATTTGCACAAATAATTAAATACATTAAAAAATATAATTTCACACCATATTACTCAACTTATTGACCTAATTTATCATTTTTGGGTTCCACGACCTAGTATTTTTTTAGTAAGTATACTAATCCATTTAATTACTATAATTTTTAAATTCATTTTTATTCACCAAGATTGCCATAATTAGACTTATCATAATTATTATACATTCAACAACAACTTTTAAAAATATGTAAGAAACCATTATTTCGTAGAGAGATACTATAAATACAAATAATTAAAACAAGTAAATGATGATGTTTAAGAATTGGTTGTTTTGTTTGTTGCATCAATACGCTCCACGTGGCCCACATAGCTCATAATTGGGCTTGGGCCCAACAAGCCGCCGCTCCTCCATTCACATCACAACGGTTATGAATAATTTATTTTCTTAAATACAATTATTCATATTAATAGGTAAATAGTAATACTAGTATTTTGTTATAATTCCTTTTTTTTATTACTTACAATTACTTTTACCCAATTGAATTGAATTAGGATACGATGCCGTTATATTAAATTTAATAATTAATTCCACACTCGCAGCTCTAAATATGCTTAGAGTTGAACGACGTAAACACGAAATTTAACGCCATTTAAACTACTATTAAAAGCACATTATTTATCATAGTACACAATTTAATTAATAAACAAACATTTCCACGTGTCTGCCATGAGGGGACATGATTATAATTTCTTTCATTATTTGATTCATTGATTTGAATAAACACATTGTTTTTGGTCACACTAAAAACATATTACCAATAAATGAAGATTCGGTTGAGTGATTTTTAGAGGATAAAATACCAATTCCGTCAAAATCTCACGTATATTTATTTTTCAAAATTTCAAAAAAACACTACTCATTAATAAACTAGTAAATGAGATTCTCTAATTAAAAAGTTAACATCCAATTCCACAATATCAAATAAAATTGTCTTCTAATAGTACTTGAATTTGAATAAGTATCATTAATTAACCTGACACGTGGACGAGCACGTGACCCCACCAACGGTCACGTGACCACCTTTGACTGATCATCGCCATTTTCCTCCATTACTGAAATTCATAACTCAGCAGTAATAAATCACAAGAAAAAAAATAAAATGAAAAAAAATTAATCTGCTTTTTCCATTCTCTCTTCTTCCCTTCTGAATCAAGCAAAATCCACATTGCATTTATACATACACTATACATACAACCGCTTCGTCGCCCTCATTTCTGTTTACGCGCCGTTTTCTCCCCAACCAAAGCAGCCATAAATCTCGCAAGAAAATCCAGCTTTCTCACTCAATTACTCATCTCACATTTCAATTCGGCTGCATCCTTCTTGGATTTCTCAAAAAAAAATGGGGAATTGTTTGGGGACAACGAAGAAATCGGCGGCGGAGATCGCGCCGTCGGAGCTGATGAAGCCGGCGCCGGTGATAAAGCTGTACGGGCATCCGGACAGCTTCGCGACGTCGCACGTGAGATTAGCCCTCTCGTACAAGCCGGTGACGCTCCAATTCGTGCCCTCCGACGCGCAAGAAAACCCTACGATTATGTACCGGAACGACGTCGTCACGGGCTCGGTGGAGGAGATTCTCAGGTATCTGGACGCGAAGTTCCCCGACCCGCCGGTGTCGGCGGCGGGGAGCGTGTGGGGGTGGTGCGGGGAGAAGACGCCGGCGGTGGTGTGGGTGGTGATGCTGCAGCATCGGAGCATGGGCTGGCATCTGGAGAGGATGGAGAAGTGGGCGGAGGACATGGTGGCGCGTGGGGGGAACGCGAGGGGGGATCCGTCGATGGGGAGCCCGAGGATGGAGGTGAAGAAGTTCGCAAAGAGCTACTCGCAGCTGCAGCAGGTGTTGCTCGAGCACGCGCAGATGGAGGAGAAGGTCATGTTTCAGATCCTCGAATCCGCCGATCGAGGTAATTGGATTGGATTTTCACTGCTTCTATGGATAATGTCTTCGATTTTGACCTAGGGTACAAGTGTCTATTGCGTATGTACAACGTTTTTTTTTGCAGTCTCCGTTTTTTTGGGGGAAACAGAATTTGATGTGAATGTGAGATCTAAGCTACACTATTTGTCGATGTTTTGTGTGTTTGTTTATATTTTATAGTTGTATTGTCTTTGAAGGAAGTGTGTAAATTGGTTACTTTTGATGGGAGTAATTAGGGCATGATGTGTTGTTCATCAAGTTAAAAGAGGAGACTTTGAAGGGATGTAAAGCTCAAGTTTTATCTTTAAGTTCTTGATGACTATTTTCTTCTAGATGGGAACTTGAAAGTTGCAAAATTTGATAAATTGTTTTACTGATTAGAAGAATAGGCCAAAGTTGTGTGCTTGGTTCACTAGTTATATTGAAGTGCGAAAGAAGAAGTTGATTGATTAGAAGGGAGTGGAAAATCGATATCGAACACTAATTTCTTGAGGAGAATCTAGAATAAGTTGAGAGGGGCATGTGAATTGGAAGGTGTTTGAATTGGAGCACTGCAAGTTTTCTTTTAAATGGTGTCTAAATGTTTGCAGGAAACTGAGGTTAAACTCAGAAATTGTATAGTGACTGAAAGAATTTCTAATGATTGCTACAAGCTTTGTGATGGTTGATTTATAAATGATTTACATGTCAGTTATTGATGGTTCCAACGCGTGATTTAGGGTTGTGCAAATCTGCGAACGAGGATCACGCAAGAGACCTACCTATAATGAATGGTATAAAAGAGGAGATTAAGATAATAGGAGTCATGAATGCCGGGAGCCCAGACTACCAAGAGGCCCTCGGTCGCCTCTTGTCCCGTCTCAAGAAACTAAAGGTGGGTCGGATCCTCCTTCTGTGGCTAACTTTTAGGATATAACACAAAAGTCTGAACCTGCCTGTTCTTAACACCAGGAAAACTGCAAGCAACACTTTGAAGAGGAGGAGCGCGAGCTGCTGCCACTGATGGAGGCAACGGACTTGAACAAGGTGCAGCACGAGAAAGTGCTGCAGCAGTCCTTGGACGCGATGCGCGAGACGCACTCTCACCTGTTCCGTTTCTTCATGGAAGGGCTGTGCCCTCAAGACGGGATGCACTACTTTGGGTTGATCAAGAGATACTGCGACAACGTTCGAGCATCGCTTATGCTGCACATGACGGTTGAGCAGTGAAATTGCCAATATTCTTACAAGGTAATTAAAAAGGTAGCTTTGCTGCTATTTTTTTTATCTGTTTCTCAACAGAGGGTGGTTGGTTTCCTTGCATTGCCATCAGAAGTTGTGATTGTGCCATTAGTGATTTTTTTGCTTTGGTTTGTTGAAAAGCATGATTTCCACATCCCACCAAACCTGGTTTGTATATCCATCACCAAAACTGTTTCATTGTAGAAAGTTATGAGGATTCATATTTTTCTTGAATTAGAGTTTCTAATCTTTGTTTGATACAACTACAAGTGTATGTATATATGTATTTCAATACTATTAGACAGTTTGAGCATCAGATTCCCTCACACAAACACACACATCAGAGGTCCATCCAGCTATTCTTTAGATGTTTCCTTTAACTTTTGGTCTTTTTCTTTACAGCCTCTGCTTTTTTCTTGAAGCAATGTTGCAAGTTTTGAGGTGTCATGTCTTGAATGTTTATCCATTTTTCGATCGAAATCCAATGTCTATAATGGTTCAATCAATTATGTTGTTTTTCTTATTTATTTCACAGAATTGAAATGATTAATTATACAGTAAATATTCCATCATTGTGCAATGCCATGTGTCTAATGATTTAGTGAAGTATGAGCCAAAATTTGAAAAAGTAAAAAGAGATTTTAAGTAGATGTATCAAATGATAAAATGGGATATTATATGGGGGACAAAAAGAGTGTATATGCTTTTCGATTTTCAATGGAGATCTATTGTGTGGTTCCTAATTAATCATAATGGCTACAACAACAATTCTATCAAGAATTCATAATTTGGTTTTCAATGTTTCATTATTGGAAGGGAGAAATAAATTTTCTTTTTTCACTAATTTTAATCCAACGGCCAATTGTTATATTGAGTATATGCACTTCGTCAGAAAATTTCTCAAATCAGACAAACAAACAAATAAATAAGTTCTTAAGTAAATACTAGTATATAATATCATAGCAAAATTTTAGTGTGTGTTACCAAATAGACCATTATTTATGAAAACAAAAAATTAATTTATTTTACCATAATTATGAATTTTACTAGTACTCCATTAAAATATAAAGAAACAATAGAAAGTAGTAGGTGTTCTAGGCCCACAAACCACCATGTTGATTGTATCATGCCCATCATCTCAAACATTCAACACTACAAGGATTACTCAAATAATAGCAATACAATACAAATAAAAATTCACTAGGATTCACATCAACATTGATGTATTTGTACACAAATTGGCAGAATGAAGAAACCATAGTAAAATACATCATGGTATATTATACACAAAATGATGTACAATAAACACACACACCATTTTTATTGTTTGTACAATCTTAATCTCTAAAAACATTGTTTAAATAATACTCCTACAAAATAGAAGGCATGCAAATATAATTACGGCCAAGGCCTCCGGCGCCGCTCTGCCTCTGTCGCAGTTTCCTCCGCCGTGGTGAGGGTGGTGGTTGTTTCCTGCACCGGCTGCTGCATACACCGGGGTCACGCCACCACCACCAGGGACGTGTGAGCCACCATCTCCCCCGGAAACCACCGGACTGCCTCCATTTCCCCCGCCTCCACCAACACTGCCGACGCGGGCCACCGTTCTTCCTCTCTCTTCATCATTTTCAACTCCTCCTGCACAGTGAGTTCTTGATTAATAAACATGATTTCATTTCTTTACAAATAAGAAATTCAAGATTGAAAATAATATACCTAGTTGATGAATGCAAAGGAAAAGGAGAGGCATGAGCACAAGTAGAAGCAGCCTTTGTTTGCTTCTCATTTTTGCCTCTGAGTTCACATATAAAAACAACAAAGAAAAATTGTGATTCATGTCTTTATATATATTGCTCCACTCTTTCTATATAATCTTATTCCGCTCTTCTTACTAAAAGTCACAAAAAGGCTAATATTCTTGAATGCAATAATCACTTTAAAGTTATCTTATCTGTTGCAAAAAAAAGTTTATCTAGTTTGTGATAATATCGTACAGTCGAATCTTATGTAGGTAGTGTTCGAGTAAAATAAGGAACTTTTCCAAGAGTTAAAAATGGAATTGGCAAACTCCAAAAGAATTTGTGTTAACTTTTTAAGAACCCCTATTTTAATTTATTATTATTATTTTAAGTTAACCTTGAAAATCTTACTTGTGAATAGTCTAAACTGAGGTTGCCATCTCGATAAGAAATTTAGAATCAAAGAATAGTTCATATTCATTTATAGTATAAATCAAGTCTTAGTTGAGTTCCTTGAATACCAACTTCCTCCTTTATTCTAATAGTGCATGTTTTAGGTATAAATTGATTTGATTGATGTCTTTATTTTATAAATAATGGAGTAACTTGTAGGAGTAAAAATTTTAGACGATCCATACATACTGAATTTTCTCCTTTATTCTAATGGTGCATGTTTTAGGTATAACTTGATGTAACATTGTGATTGATGCCCTTTTACTTTTGATCAACTTGGGCTAATTTGATACTCCTCTTTATTCTCACCAAAGGCCAATTGTAATTTCTTGATTTGCCATACTTTTCTTGATTTACAGGTGAAAGCCATTATTCATATTAATCAGGTCAGTTTAGAAGGGTATAAAGATTATATGAACAAATCATATTCATTGCTCACAACACCCAAAAACACATTCATTTCGGTAGAAGAAGAATTATTCATGCTGACAACACCTCGGCGGCAGAAAAAATGACTACCAGTGTCAAAAATATGCTAACCTCTTAGTAAGAGACTGAAATTCTATGGTGCTTTCACAACAGAAGTGAGAGTCTTGAGAAGTTGCAGTGAAGGTTGAGAAGAATCATAAATGTTAGAAGGGTTAGAGCTCCAGCTTGATGGGCAGAGCCTAGTGAAACCGGGACATATGATAGAAGAGTCGTTACCCCTAAGGTAACCTGCGCAGGGGGAATAAACAAGAGAATTTATCTAACATTCAATGTAGCAGAAGGACTTATTCAGAGAAGATTTTATGACGCGATAGCATGTAGTTCATAGTGTGTATCAATGATCTTAATATAATCTCAAGGTGGCTTTTTCTGTATATTTATCCAAGCAGTTGTAGGATGGTCTGGAGTAGTACCTCAAGGGCAGCCATACCCATTGTGCTTCCTATCAGAGATCGTATTGCAGGATGTAGGTCGAGTTTCCTTGTATACAACCAGAAGCCACCAATAGCGCATCATAATGATGCAGTAGCAAGTATTCAATGGTCGAGCTGCCATACATTAGAAAATAAGCATCAGCAAGAAAATACAATGCACAACTAAGGGTCTAACCACAACAATATCTCTAGTTACATGTAATTTTCAACAAGACACTTACTTGCACTGTTGCTGTATTCTCAAAGAAATTGCGTATCAGCGGCTTCAGGATCAATACATCATCTGGAATCCATGCGTCACCCATCTTTGGGAAAGTATTATAGGCACGGCCCTGGACTGATACGTCGTTATAAGGTCATCCCAAACAGGCAAAGTTAAACAGTAGGAGAAAAAGAGAAATCCAAAAGGACATACCGCATCATTGCCAGCAACAAATGCACCCGAGACAGCGGTGGCCCCAAAAAGAATACTGACAAGGAGTGCAATACGCTTGAGTTTCGCTGCCCCTTGTACCCACACCCGTGATTCTGCTGCAAGGGATTCAGGCATAACAACAGAAAGAGCAGTCCAAAACAACCCAGTGTAAATAGCAAATGCTGATGTCAATGAGCTGCAAGGCGGTAAGGGCTCACTCGTGGTTCACTATACTCAGATACGAGTTCCTAAGAGGATAAAGGTTAACACATTTCTGAAAAGCTGTATCTATGTCAAGGTATTGGAATTGGAAGTCACCTTTAAACCACTCTTGACCATCCACCAACCAATTAGTCCCTGTCCAGCACCAAGAGCAAATAGCCCAGAGAGCCTAAGTCCCGGATGAAGTACGAGAAAGGCAGTGCAAACATTACGCCCAATGCTCTTCCCCACATACGGTGTGCGTACTCCATCCAATATATGAACTTAAAATCATCAAGACTCATCCCTGTATTTATTCTGCAACGGCCAAAATTGGATCATCATGCCAATGCCTAACCACCCGGAACTACATAGAATTGATTCGCACATGTTCAACAGCTTCCCCATGCAATCATCATTCAAAATTCATCCATGGCTAGAAAAAGCAGCATATCTTACTAAGAAAAGTAAGTGCATCTCTTAGCAATTAGCATACTACTCAGGTGGAGCGAGGAAATGTGGATTACCGTTTGTATTCAGATGATTGCTTGTATTTTTCAAATTCAACTAGCCATTCATCATCCGACATGGGAGGAAGACCACCAGTGAATTTCCAGTCAGTCATAGAAAGGCCGGATCGAGTGACACCGCCGAGAACCACCATACTGAAGACCCAAGTTGCAGATGCAAAGAGCCAAATACCAACTGCTTTCCGAGCTTTAGGCGCAGCAGTGACCAAAAACTTCACTCCTCCGGTATTTTTTGAAGAAATTAATGCAGAACTAGATAAATTTCTGAATGAGAGTTTGCAGAAGTTCTACGGAAAAAAAAAAGAGATTTATTTGTCAATCTCATCCATTTGTATCAGAAAACAGATGCATTAAAAAATCCATAAAATCAAAATGACCAAATTATTGTAGACTGGGGTAAAATAATGTACTAGTAAATTAAAACGACGCAACAGAGGAACTTTGACTCCTATTTAGCATTCTACGAAATTGATAGGATAAGCTGGGATTTTGTCGATGATAAAATAAAAATGCCCAAATTATTGCAGACTGCATTTGGGGTGAATTAATGAAAATTAAAACGATGCAACAGAGGAATTTTGACTCCAATTTGCACCTATGTACTCTCAAGCTTAGCATTCTACGAAATTGATAGGACTTTTTCGATGACAAAAATAAGATGAACGAACTGTGGAGAAGTACAAATGAAAATAATAGTACCTTGTTATCTTTCTGAAGTAACGATCTTAAACCGCGGCCGACTAAGCTTCGAGTGGCCGGTGCCCCAGGGATAATTCTTTGAAACGACGAATAAAATCTGGATTGTGGTTCAATTGAGAGTCCCAAATGCGGGAAACTGTATTACATTTTGTGGAATTTGATGAGGAAAAATTTAGGGCTACGGATTTGGATTTTCGTAGCAGCAGAAGCAATCCATTTCCGATCATTGTATAGATTGGGAAAATCTTCTCTTTACTTTTCCCCTGCTTTTGACTAGGGTTTAGGGGGTTTTGATGAAGATGATGACGAACCGGTTTTTTATTCCAAATTTCCAACCAATAGGTATATGTGAGCGCCTCTTTATCTCATTTTTTCTTTTTCCTTCTTCCTTTTCCCTTTTTACTTTTTATTTTTTGTTACATTATTAACCTGCTCAGCTTTTAATTTATCAATCTGCTCCCATCGTTTTTATCCTTCAAATTGAGACATTTTTTCTTCAAACTCAAATTCTACAAGTACATTGCAATTTCTTTCCATCGATGAATTGCAATTTCTTGCTCAACTCCTTCGTCATCGCATTTTACTCCAAAATATCCACAACTTTTTTTCCGAACTCAAATTCCAAAAAAGGTTTATGTTCTCTCAAAGTAAAAATTTCAAAAATTTGAATATAGATGTAAAACCTACACAGAGAGAATTCAGAATTGAGACATATAATTTTCAAAATTCGGGGAGTCAGAAATTGAGAATAAGTCTGACGAGTAAGCATAGGGGTGGATGGCAATTGAGATGTGTATCACTGTGAAAAATAGAATTTAGCAATGAAAAACCCCATCTTTTACCATAATTATGACCATTTCCTAGCTTCTCTGTATTTTCCCGCTTATGTGATAAAAATGAACCCTTAATCAATTTGCAATTGAAATCAGATGAAAAATTATAAGTAAGATCAACCAATATTATTTAAACATATGAGTAACTAAATACATACTCCATATGAGAGCATGCCACTGTTTTGAGCATTAAAATGACACCTTTTAAAATGATCCTCCTTCAGAACGACATTATATAATTGCATAATTGTATGTGATAGATCTTGCCTGTCCTGCATGAATTGTTGTAGGTGATACGGATCTATGTTGGAAGCAAATTTGAGTGACACTTTGAACATGAACTGTGTCTATTGACTATCACCATTGTAAGGTCAAGCACAAAATCCTTTGATTCCAAAGGCACTTTTCCAGCAGCGTAGCAACTTTCACTTCCATTGTATGTCAACATCTCCATCCCTAGATGCGAGTCCTTAAAATTAGTAACAAGATGGTTCATAACCTTCCTACGCAGCTTCGAACATTTCACTTGAGGTAATATTTTAACCTGCAAAAGTCATTGACAACCAACGCAGTTATTAGACACATTATGAATGAACTGTATATGCTTGGTAAGGAAACACTCATGCACTCACATCTGTTGATCACAAAATTTGGATTGAACTGTATATGGGTATAACAAAAAAATATATATTCATATACATGGAAATTATGGCCTAGCAGATGTGAGATATGAAACTGCAGCCATATTTGTCTCAAAACTAGTATTAACACCCGTGATGATTTTCACTTAATGAATACAAATTCTAAATCATTCAACACAAATAAAACCTAATATCATTATGTGCATACCACTGGCATTCCACGTTTGTTATATCCATTACCTTGTTCTTGACAAACTTGATACTCATGCATGGAGGTGAACATGCATGACTTCTAAGTGTGACGGTCTTCTTTTTCTTCTTATTTCTTTGAATACATTATTAATTTTCCACGTGCTAACAAAATTACAAATCCATTTTTTGTAAAAAAGGCGGACAACAATCAACCTAAGAGTGTCCACAGTGGGAGGACAAGCCGCCTCCTACCGCCGCCCCCCTTCTCCCATAGCCATGTCAGAGCCACGGCTCGCCGTTTCCACACAGTAGGGCGCTGCGGCCCCTTCTCTCTTAGCCGTGTCCGCGCCGAGTAGTCGGCGCGCCCATGTCCGTGCCTCCCCGCCCCGGATCCCTTATTGTTGACACCCTAATGTCATTATGATAGACATAGTCATAATGTCATTTTATGTGCATGTGGTGAACCCACAACCGATCTAAACCTTAGAGGCGAGAGTAATCCACAAACCCTCTATTTTTCGCATATTTCATATCAAGCCTCCCACAAAGGCACAACCCAACCCACTCCATTAAAACTTTATTTTTTAATATCATCTGATCCAAGGTTACCATTCAAATTCCAACGGCGACAATTTCCTTTGGCTGTGTCGTATGCAATTACCATTAACAAATGTCAAGGTCAATCTTTGTCTCCTATTGGATTATTTTTAAGAAAACCAGTCTTCAGTCTTAAACAAGTGTACGTTGCTATATCTAGAGTTACGAGTCGTGGAGGTTTGAAGATTTTAGTTAGTGGAGATGAAGATGATAATAGAAGTGATGCTACTGCTAATGTTGTTAACAAAGAAGTTTTTCAAAAACTTATGAACTACTGGTTGGTTTGTTGTTGTTTTTCTATGTTTTTCTCTTTAATCTCTACTCACACAATGTTTCTTTATTTGTGTATCTTATTCTAACTAACTCACATTCTTTGATCATTAGTCACACATCTTTTATTTGTCATTTATTTTACTCTACTTATATCATAAATTAAAATTGTATAAAATCGATTGCCGAATTTAAAATGTTTCATTTATTAGGGAGGAGTAAATTCTTCATTTATAGTGGTACAAGATAATCACATTAATGTTTTGTTTGTTTTTAATTCTTATTTTCTATATTTCATTAGAATTTGTATTCATTTTTTAAAAATCTTATGTCCCGTGCATAGCACAGGTGTTAATACTATTAAGAAGAAAAAGAAGACTGTTACACTTAGAAGCCATGCATGTTCACCTACATGCATGAGTATCAACGTGATAAAGAGATCAAATTTGTCAAGAACAAAGTAATGGATGTAACAAACGTGGAATGCCATCAAGATATAGTGAGCTAGTAGGATATTCTCATGAGATCACTTAGAAAGTTGCATAAGAAAGAAGAATGGCCACGGCATTGTTTTGTTATTCGATTGTTTGCTTTGTTTTGTTAGATATTGATTTCTTACCGAATGAATCCTTCTTGGTTTGTTATAAAAGTGGTTAAATAATATATTAATTAAAATATAAAAATACCAAAGCAATACTACTATGGATTAAATAGTAAACATTTAGACTCCATGAATATTTCAAATGTTTATTGTGATATACAAGTAATAAGTTGAAATAAAGATCACAGCAGTATTTTATAGTAATAAGTGGAGTAGTAAAATGTACTCCCTCGGTCGGCGAATAGGAGTCCCGTTTTTCCATTTTAGTTCGTCACTGAATAGGAGTCCTTATTCATTTTTACTATAAATGCTGATAGGGTTTCACATTCCACTAACTCATCACATTTCATTTAAAACTAATATGTGCAAGTGAGACTCATATTCCACTAACTTTTTTCTATCCACTTTTCTTAATATTTCTTAAAACTTGTGCTGCCAAGAAATGAGACTCCTAATGCAGGACGGAGGACAGAGGGAGTATTAAATATTTTAAAAAATTATTTAACTAAAGTATAACAAAATAATATGTGTAAATTAATAAAAATATAGATTCATAAAGTATTTAATAGGTTTATTTGGTAATAAAAAGTAATATGAATTAATAAAATAAAGAAATAATGGTTAAAAGAAGAAAAAATGCTCTCAATGATAAGACTTGATCCATGGACTTCTTAGTTAAAAGACCGACAACACAATCACTAGGTTACTAACTTCAATATGATATTTATTGAAAATCCATATTTTTCTACGCACAAAAGGAACGATTTTGCTATTTCCGGCTCGACTCTAAGAGATATTTAGACTCTCTGGACGGTCGAGAAGAACAATCATCCCCTCCTGCCTCCCTTATATCTGTCGGACTTGTAAATAGATAGTCTAATATGTGATACATCAACCCCCCACTCATAATACAAGCAAGGGCAAAGCTACCTGGAGAGTTGGGGGACCAATGGGCAATGGACGCCCCAGGTATTTTCACTCTCTTCTTCTCAAAGTAATTGATGTGGTAAATGTTAAAGTGAAGAGTAAAGTAAAGAGATGAAGAGAGAGTAGAGGATAAGGAAAGAAAAATATTTTACTAAAAAAGAAAATGACTCAACTAATTTGGAATAACCCAAATACGAATACGACCCAACTGCCTTGTGACGAAGTGAATACTTTATACCATTATATACTCTATCCGTTTGTGAAGAAATATCCTATTTTGCCAATTCAGGATGTTTAGAGATTTAAAGTCTAATTTATTTTTTCATATTTTAGATGAGTGGATCCTACCATTCAACCAAATTATTACACTCACATAATATTATAAAAATTAATATATAAAAGTGGAGCACTCACTCCACTAATTCATTTCTCATTTTTTTTGCAAATCAAATATTTTTAAAATCCCGTGTCAAGTCAAAATAAGCTTATAAATGAACGAAAGCGAGACAGTACGGTTGATAGCGCAAGTGCTTATGGTACATTGTACTAGTCTTTGGGCCTTCTCAAGGCCCGTGTTCGATACCTATTGGTTACAGACAATTATTAACATCACTTTGGGCCCTAATGTCAGACATTCGGGCCTTATTTCAAATGAAACTTCTTCTTCAAGAAGCAAATGCCTTATCCAATGTCAAAATCTTGATCTTTGACATGTACGGATTTGGAATTTCCTATTGTGAGATACATTAAAATCTAGCAAGAAGTAATACAATAATCCTAAACAAAACTCTCTGTTTGACCAAAATTTAATCAAACTTTACATTTTTTTTGACAATTTACCTTTTTAGTATTAATTATAAATAAATTTATTAAATTTAGTGATTTTTTTGGCAATTTGTTCTTTAATATGCCTAAGTAAGTTGAAAACTACTGCATAATGCATGTTCTTGCCCTGAGAACAGCAAAAGCATATTTAATGAAATGAACATAGAGTAGATTGGTGGGTATAAGAGGCATAATATCTTAATCCCACATAACTGCCTTCAATCAGTACTCCATTTATAGCTGCTGATGTGTTTTATTACAACGTCGGCCTTTCATTTAATGTGCATAAAAGCGCAGCTGTTCTTGATGGATTTTTTTTTTTTTCTTAAAATATCTCCTATACGAAGGAGGATATTATTATATATAAACTCCTCAGAAATGAGGAAATTACAATTGAGGTCAAGAGGGCGGGCTCGAACTCGGCACCTCATACATTGATGTCTAAGCTCCTTGCCGCTAGGACAAAGACTCTGGACAGCTGTTCTTGATGGATCTAGAATAAGACATTTGTCGGTCCGATACGGTGAAAAAATCATTGTTGTATTTCGACTCTGCTGCCTCCATTTCATCGCTTCTTTCGTAGCTAGTGTCTTTGTCATTTCACCAAAGTAATCATTTCTTTTTATATTTTCTTTCCACTCTATCAATTTTATAGTATTAAAACTCGTGTCATATGCTGCGAAAATTATTTCTATGTACGTAGTCCATTTTAACTTTTAATTCAATTAGTTCGAAATTGACATTTCAACTTCCATGTTTCAAATATCAACTTCCATTTATTTATATGTGCAACATTAGCAGAAGCAATCTACAGAAGAGTATACCAAAGTTTTTTGGTGAATGCACATTTAATCACTTTCACTTTCCACATTATTCCTATTTTGGTTTCATGCTATATCTATGTGTGATCTTGTGTGTATTGATTTTGTGAAATTATTAGGAAATTAATTCTAACGCTACTGGAACTTGTAAGCTGATTATTTAAAGTTTACTTAAAACTATTTTCTGTATTTAATTTATTTCATCTTTTTTCCTATCCTCGGCCATGGCTTGGGAAATCAGTGTGGTATTGTTGGTAATTGGGTTCGTGGCATGGGCATACCGGGCCTTGCACCCTCCCGCCCCTCGTCTATGTGGGACGAGGGGCGGGCCACCCCTCGTAGGACCCAGAATCAAACTAAGGGATGGAAGGAACTTATCATACAAAGAGCATGGAGTCCCTAAAGAGGCAGCCAAATACAAGGTCATCTTGGTCCATGGCTTCAGCTCTAGCAAACACGAAGCCTCCATCACTGCCACGGTACCAATAATTCATGTTATATCCCAATTTAAATGTTATAAATCATCATCTATTTTTGCTATATGTTGCTAAACAGGAAATGGTGGGAAAACTAGGGATACACTTTGTCTCCTTTGATAGGCCAGGGTATGGCGAGAGCGATCCCGACCCGAATAGGACCATGAAGAGCTTAGCTCTAGACATAGAAGAGCTCGGACATCAGTTACAACTTGGTACAAAGTTTTACATCATTGGAAATTCCATGGGAGGACTTGCTGTTTGGGGATGCCTAAAATACATTCCTCACAGGTTAGTGTTATGGACAACTATTCATATACTAGCAGTTTTTTTGCAATTATTACTAATTTTTGAAATAAATAATTACTATTATAGTAAATTTTATAGTCCTAGTATTATTTTATTTATATCAAAATTGTCAAATGGATTTTTTTCTTTTAAAAATATGCATATTTATTAATATTATCATTTTTATAATAAAAGTACTCTCTACTCAACTATGTGTATAGCATGAGGGTAACACTAGTTATTTATAACGGTGACAGGCTAGCAGGGGCTGCATTGATAGCTCCGGTTGTGAACTACTGGTGGCCTAGTTTTCCTCCAACTTTAGCCACAGAGGCATACAATCTCCAACCAGTTCAGGACCACTGGGCGTTGCGTGTTGCACGCCACACCCCCTGGCTTGTCTACTGGTGGAACACTCAGAAATTGTTCACGGGCTCCAGCGCTGTAACTGGGATACCAACCTTCACCGGGCCCGACCTCCAAGTCATTGCCAAATTGGCCGGATCAGGAGCAGCAGTGTCTCACAAGGTATACATACTTAGCCTTAGCCTCCCATTTAATCCAGGCATTAGTACTCCTTTAGTCCCCCCAATATGTGTCCCAATTTCACCCGATATGTGAGTAATAAAATATAAGTAAAATGAGTTATTGGAATGTGAAGTCCACAACTAAAGTAGTAAAAGTAAAGTGGGACAATTAATAATGGACAGACCAAAATGAAAAACTGAGACACATAATGAGGGACGTGGGAGTTATATTTTTTTTATTGTTGACATGATTGCTCATTGTCGTGGGAAGCCGTACGCGACGCAGCAGGGCGTGCATGAGTCCTACCATCGCGAGTTGATGGTGGGATTCGGGCACAGGGATCTTGATCCGATGCAGATTGAGAATCCCTTCCCACATGGGGAGGGATCTGTGCATCTGTGGCATGGCATTGACGACGGCGTTGTGCCCGTGTCGCTTCAACGCTACATTGCGGAGCAGCTGCCATGGGTGCAATACCATGAGCTGCCAAATGCTGGGCATCTCTTCTCATTTGGTGAAACTGCTGCCAAAGATGCTATATTGAGCAAGCTTTTGATATAGCTCATAAAATGGAAGGGAAATAAACATGTTTGAAAATAATCGACAAACCTGTGTAAGTCGTATGCTGTGATCATGGGGTTAATTATGACTCAAGTATTTAATTTGGATTGGATTAGTACAATGTGAATCATTTGATAACTTGCGCATTTACACGTATTGCAACATCCTCAGTAAGGTTTCTCTTAAAATAAAAACACAGTTAAATACCCAACTAAAAAAATAGCAAACAAAAAATTTCTTATTTTTATGAATATTAATCTGCAAATGGAGTAGTACTAACTTTCCCTATAAATATCGAAAATTACTTTCTACGTTAAAAAAAAAAGGATATGCCATTTTAGGAGACCCAACCCAACACATTTTAAGGCAAATTGCAAGAAAAATTATGAAGGTCAAATTCTTGCCTCTCCCACAACTCAAAATTAGTCGGAATAACCATGAAGTTGGGATTTGCTCGCAGTTATAGCACAACGAAAAATCCTAGTCGCCAAAGTTGATGCAATCTGTTGATGAGTGTGCATTATATATAGATGGATAGATAAATGAACTAAAATGCATTAAAATGATTATTTAACCTTTAGACAAAAAGCAAAGAATTACACCAGAAGTAAGTGTAACTACCAGATCCTGGCATCCTGCACCATCAGGTTAGGTTATTGTTTTACTTACAGAAGAAAGAGTTTTGAGGAGTTGAGGAGAAGGTCGTCTCACGATGTGGTTCAGATATATTGCGAGGGTTAAGAGGGTCAACACGCCCGCCTGATGAAGAGTGCCCAGTGAGGGCGGTGCAGTCGACAAGAGAGGAGCTGTCCCCAAACTAACCTGCAGGATAATGGCCCTTTTAGAGCATTTCCCACAACAATGTTTGTACACATACAAGGAAGTTGATCTTAGTACCTGAACTGCAGCAATGCCAATAGTGGTTCCCATTAAAGGCCGTAATGCAGGAGGTATATCAGGTGTTCTCGTCGACCACCACAGGCCACCAATGGCAAGTAAAGACGCAGCAGCGAGTACTTGGTGGACGAGCTGGCATATAGAAGAAAGGCATTGAGTTTGATTATGCCATGCTTCTAGCGTGAAGCAACCACACAAATATTTTTTTTCTCGTGCCAAATGAACACTGTTTAGTACTTGAACATAATCACAACCGATAAATCAACTTTTGCCATGTAAAATTTTGATGATTATATATGGTTAATGTTCTAAGTTTCATTACTTGTTAAGACATTTGATTCAATGCCTCAAAATTGCTATATTCCACACAGAAAAACTGCAGGCGCTGTTGGTGTATCATCAAACAGATTTTGTACCTGAGTCTTCAAGACAAATACATCATCTGAAACCCATCCCTCGCTCGTACGTGAAGAAGCACTAAAGGCACTGCCCTGGAAATATCAAATCTACTTGGTTATGTAACCATACATAAATTTCACTTCAAACGATTCAGTTAGAAAACTGACAAAAGAAAAGGTATACTTACACTTTCAGCCACAAATGCTCCAGAGATAGCAGTGATCCCAACAATAAAACTTACAGGGAGAACAAAACGCTTGATCTTTGCTGCCTGTTGAACCCAGGCTATTGATTCCGCAGGGGATTCAGGCATGGCGACAGAAAGAGCCGTCCAAAAGAGCCCGGAGTAAACAACGAAGGTTGAAATCGAATGAGCTGCTAGGTGGTAAAAACTTACTCTTGGTCCAGCAAACTCGGACTTGGGTTCCTGGAAATAATTTTCTTTTAGAAACAAAAAGCTATCATAATCAAGTAATGTAAATGCGGATGCGGTAGAAACTTTAGATTTTACCTCTGAACACTTGGCTGTCCACCGCCCTATTAGTCCTTGCCCAGCACAAAGAGCAAATAGTCCAGAGAGCCTAAGTCCGAGATGGAGAGTAATATATCCTTTTAAAAGAAAATACGAAAAAGGCACTCCAAACATAACGGCCAATGACCTTCCCCACAAAACATGAGCATACTCCATATAATACATTGACCTAAAATCATCAATAGTCATCTCTTTATTTAATCTGCAAAAAATAAAAACAAGATTGGTTAACTGTTAAAACTTATCTAAGGACAGCTGAAAAGGGGATTAATAAAATTAAAAGAACATGCATGTCCAATAGCATTTCAAGTGCCACCAACATGTACCAAAAGCCATGCAAAAAACCATAATTGTCATGAAAAGGGTTTCAGAGAAACAATCTGCAATATATACTTATTCAGCAAAACATGCTGATCTTGAAGTAAGCAATCCAAACAATGCTAAGGGCAGTGAGTGAGAGATAAATCAAAAACAAATTGGATTCAGTGACTTGATTTACCGTTTGTATTCATGAGATTGCTTGTATTTTTCAAATTCTGCCAACCAATCGTCATTAGAGAGAGGAAGACGGCCAGTGAATTTCCAGTCTGTCATTGGAAGGCCAGACTTAACCAGCCGTGTGACGCCACCGAGAACCACCATGCTGTACACCCAAGCAGCAGATACAAAAAGCCAAATACCAACTACTTCCTGGGCATTGGACCCAGCAGTGACCAGAAGTTTCAATCCTTCTGTTCCTTTTGCATTTGCGGATTTGGCGGTTGAGAAATTCCGGAATGAGCGAATGTGGAAGTTCTGGAAAGATAACAAGAGTCCTATGTAAGGATAATGATCTAGTTAGAAAATGAATTGAATAGCATAGTCTGAAGAGAGCAGATAACTATTACGCATTTTTGAGCAGAAAACAATAAGAAAATGAGATTGTATGATGTATCTTAAAGTTTTCATTTAGTCGTAGCAATTTCTGATATTCATTTTTAGTAATTAGCTGTACAAAAAGTCATGTAGCAGTCAAATTTCTAGCATCCCTGGTTGATTATCTTAAGAAATAAAACAACATCAAAGCTACCTCATGAAATACGAAGTTATTCATATAGGAACAAATGTCCAATGATACAAAAGGATGCGTATAAAGTTCAATACAATTTGTAGCAACTCATTGTAATCAGCAAAAGTTACAAGTGTTAGAATCCAGAAAAGAGGCAATATCCTAACCTAAAATAGCACATTGCATCAAAGCCAATATAATTATATGCAAAGTCAAATCATCATAAAGACATTCATGTTGTTCACTCAATAAACATGACAAGAATTGCACTAAATGCACAACTCCAAAAATATCAATGAAACATTCAGAAGCAAAACAAGCACCTTAACAAGCTCATACAGACTGAAAACTGCCGCAAACAAATCATTTTTTAGCTCATATGGACTGATTAGACAAATAAAATTTCAGCTCACTTCTCCGAAATTCTAGTGTCCAAAACATATAATTAGAGTCAATACTAATAATGAACGTGTTTTGTGTTGTGATGCTACAAAATAATGAAGACAAATGAATCACAGCAGCGAAAGAAGAGACAAAAATTTGAATACCTTAACATTATTTTGAAGCAATGACCTCAAACCACAGCCAATGAAGCTTCCTGTGATTGAGGTTTTGACGGAAGGAATGATTCTCGAATAGTAAAAGCTTGACTGTGATTCGGTTGAAGGACTGGAATATGCTTTCCATTTGCTAAACTTCGATTCAGAAAATTTGGGGTTTAGGGATTTGCTCCTCCTCAGAAGCAAAATCAATTTGTTTTCAATCATGATGAAAATTAGATTTGAGTACTATTGAATATGTGGAATTATACCTCCAAAATTAATCCAAACTTCATTTAAAAACTGAGTTTTAATTAAGTGATTCACAAATAATTTATTAAGTACTACTATTTGATTTTATTCAACGCATTTAACTGAAAATGTCTTCATTTCTTGAGTAATTGCTCCATGGATAATTTGGTTCGACAATTTTTAACAAAATATTTTTAAGCTAAGTTGAACGTTAGGTAGTTTTTTTTATAATTACATTGAGGATGAGATTTTTCATTGTAAAATGCGAAAATGATAATGTAAAATCGATTATTTGACCAAGAGACTACACAAATTTGTTTTTATGTTATGGATTTAGTAAATCGAGCAAGCTCAAAAAAAGTTGTGCCATTTGAACTTTATTTGATGGGCCAAAAGTCTCGGTGAATCACTTTACCATGTAGGCCCATAGTCTCGGTAAACCAATTATTTATTGGCGTCTTGAAAATCTTGTTTTTTTAAAAAAATAGTGTAATAACAATAATACTCATAATAATAATAATCTGAAACCATGCACCTAAAAGAATTTTCTACATAGTTAAAATGACTATAACAAAAAATAATAAAAATGAAAATACGCACGTACTTTTGTGTAAATATACATGAGCACGTAACATATAATTAATGATAGATTCACTTGGGGTTGGATGGTCGAGTAACCTCACATCCCGCTCATAAGAGCTCGAAAACTTCATTAAATTCAATCTTTGGAGCTTCAGCTGCATCTATGACGCGATAATTTCACACCAATTCTTTTGCGCTTATGATATGCTGTCAGACACACGAGTTTCGTTTTCTGTATTCGTCACAGTTTTATACCGTATGAAAGTACTAAAACAAGTCAATGCAATGATTGTGAGATGGCCCATTTAATTTACCGCAACTCAAGCCAAGATTGAAGAATCACAAAATCTTGTCAAAACTTTCACACATTATAAAACACACCTCACTCACTTTCACTCACACCAAAGGCTTTCCTGTCTGAAAATGGCAGACTTCCAAACCAATAACCCTCTCCTTCTCTCCCTCTTCTTTCTCTTCTCCCTCTCCTCCTTCTCTCTCATCCAATCCTCCAACTACGACCAACAAGAGCTCCAGTGGCTAGACGACAAAGATGACGAGATCTCCATGTTCCAAAGCCGCCATTCCTCCCTCAGAAGCTGCGACTTCAGCAAAGGAAAATGGGTCTACGATCAAACCTACCCTCTCTACGACGCCAACTGCCCCTACCTCAGCAGCGCCGTCACCTGCCGCAAAAACGGCCGCCCCGACTCCGACTACGAGAAGTGGAGGTGGAAGCCCCGCGGCTGCTCTATTCCTAGGTGATCACCCCATTAATGTACTAGCTAGTCTTCAACATTCTTTGCAGTGTACTAGGATTTTTTGGAGTTTTCTAGGATTTTTGGAGTGTACTAGAATTCAAGATTCTTTGGAGTGTAGTACTATGATTCAAGATTCTTTGGAGATTTTTTGGAGTGTCCTAGGATTTTTTTGGAGTGTACTAGGATGCAAGATTGTTGCATATGTGTGTAATGTATGTATTGTGAAAATGCAGGTTTGATGCATTGGATTTTCTTGGAAGGATGAGGAGGAAGAGGATCATGCTGGTGGGTGATTCCATAATGAGGAACCAGTGGGAGTCTCTAGTTTGCTTGGTCCAGTCCGTGGTCCCGACATCTCGAAAATCGGTCATCTACAACGGCCCTACGATGGCCTTTCTTGCTCTAGTGAGTGTTCACATTTCATAACTTTTTGCACGATTCAAGAATGAGTCATGACTCTGCCAAATTTGGGCAGGATTTTGAGATGTCTATTGAGTTCTGTTGGGCTCCTTTCTTAGTGGAGTTGAAGAGAGAGGCTGATGGGAAGAGAATACTGCACCTAGATTTGATTGAGGAGAATGCTAAGTATTGGAGAGGTGTGGATGCCCTCGTGTTTGATTCGGCTCATTGGTGGACTCACTCAGACAAACGAAGCTCGTATGATCACCCGTTTCACCTCTGTTTTACGCGGTTTTAGTGACTGTCTGAACATGATTGAGTGATGTTGTTTTCTTGCAGATGGGATTTTGTGATGGAGGGGAACAATGTGTATAAAGGCATCAATCCATCACTTGCTTATGAGAAAGGGATGAGAACTTGGGCTAAGTGGATTGACCTAAATCTTGATCCTAGGAGGACTAAAGTGTTCTTTAGAACCATGTCACCTAGACATAACAAGTAAGTACTACTATGAATCTATGATTAAATATTTTATTACAAATTCTGATTACTTAAACTAATTCAAATCTTGGCTTGTTTATGCAGGGAGAATGGAGGGAAGTGTAGTAAAGATACGGAGCCGTTGAAGTATCTAACCCGGCCTCATGTCCCGGAGCCAATGGTGGTTCTGGTGAAGGTGCTGAGGAGCATGGAGTTCCCGGTGTCGTTTCAGGATGTGATGACGTTGTCGGATTTGAGACGGGACGGTCACCCCTCGGTCTATGCCAGGGCAGCCGGGGGGAAGAACGACCAGCTGGTGAAGGAGCACAGCTCTGATTGTAGCCATTGGTGTCTGCCTGGAGTGCCTGATACTTGGAATGAGATCTTGTATGCAATGCTTTGAATTAGGACAAAAGAATAGTTGTGGTTGAAGTTTATGATGAGTTAAGGTTGCCAAGTGTTTGTGCTTTTGATCTATTGTAAAAATGTTATGTTTTCTAGTCAGATGTTATTCTTATTTGCTTTTTACATTTCTCGAGTCTTTTTTTGTCTTTTTGGAAGATGGTGTTGAGTTTCTATTTCAATTTCGATTATATGTGTTATGTGTATACCGATGATGTCATTTTATACATGTTAGTAGTAAAAAAGATTATGTAATGAGACTCAATATTATCTAAATTTCAAAATTTCTAAACCAAATTGGGATTATTTTATAAGATTTCTAAATCGGGATTATTTTATATTGAGTGTGATACTATGACATTTAATGTCATTTGGCATAAACAATGATTTTGTAAAGTCCCAATGTAATGATATAGAGGGAAAGGCAATGCAATAGGAACCAAAGCAATAGTTCTAAACCCTTGGTGACAAATTTTCGTTCATTTGTAAAAATTGACTGTATAGTTTGCATTTCTTCACCTTTTTTGATTTGTGCCATTAATCCTTCTTTGTGACTTTACAGCTCGAAACCAAATGTAAAATCATAGTGTCTGAAAACACTACATGATGCTTTGCCATAATTAGGGCAAACTTTTTTTGCATTGCACTCTTCAATGATTGTTACCACTTCTAGTGACAATAAAGATTCATGTCCTTGAGCAGTAAATTCGATCAAATTTAATAATGGCTATCAAAGATCTACTTTTTTTATTTTGAGTTTCAATCTTATCTATCAAAAAAATAACAGTGTATATACAACACAGATAATAAAACAATCTTATTTTTTTAATCTTTCTAACTCATCTCAGGTCTATTTTAGCAACACTACTACACAAGACCTTACATTCATGAACTTAACAATTTGATTTGGAATTTTTTTTACATTAAATATGAAATACATATGATAGTTTTGTAGTAGTTAGTAATTATCTTGACCGATTAATAATCATGTAAATTACTCTTGCTTTTTCTTGGAGATTGGATTAGCTGTGTTGGTTGAAAAAGTGAAAGTGGTTTTTTGTTGACTTGCTTCACCAAATTTAGATAATTGTCTGTAAATAATTAAAGTATGGAATGACTCCACATCCTCTTTAGCTTAACTTTAGATCCTTTCCTTTCCTACTTTAAGCTTTTCCAATTAATCACTATTTAACTCTATATACTCTGATTATAATTTTAACTAGACTAAATTAAAAGACATGCCACAAGGTCGATAACAATATAAAGTTACAATTAGTGTTTCAAAGGGCAATCATCTCTCTTCCTCCCACACCAGTATCACAGTAGCAGTTCAAATAGAATAACCTTAGGAGCAAGAGGTTTGCATACATTCTTGATGAGCAATTTCTTGCACGCAACGTTGCAGCCGGAGATAATGTACAGTATTACAAGAACTTGCTAGCAAGAAGCACAAATCTCAGAGAGAGAGAAGCTAAAAGCTCCCACTGAATAGAGTGAATACAGAAACAACTTATACAGTAAGGTGTGAAAGATAAAACGAAGAAAATAGGCTGGAGCATGAGAAATTCTGCGTTAATATAGCAAGGCAGTTAAACACATCATGTTTGAGTACCTGAGATAAGCAACTGTTCAATGCAGCTACTCCGTTAACTGATTTGGAACGAGTCCTTGGCCATTAGCCCCTTAATGGTCGTATATGCCATGTGAGTCCAACGTTGTATGTGAGAAAGATGTGACTCTGCAACGAGAGAAACACTACCTCAGTCTCTAAACTTTCTATCGCTGCTGATTCAACGTTTCCATCGATATCATTCATGATTCTCATCAATTCTCTAAGCACTGCTACAGCCTAAAATGGAATATAATCTTGATCAATCAGAACAAATTGGATATTTGGATTAGAATCATTCTCCTTTAAGAGATGAACAAGAAGAGGTAATACTCATATTGAGAGATTATCATTTCATTTTCTTAA
The DNA here is from genome assembly GCF_023119035.1 of Salvia hispanica. Classification (NCBI taxonomy): domain Eukaryota; kingdom Viridiplantae; phylum Streptophyta; class Magnoliopsida; order Lamiales; family Lamiaceae; genus Salvia; species Salvia hispanica. The sequence continues at coordinate 8,785,085 of NC_062967.1, read as the reverse complement.
ATAGTCATGAACTTTTTAATGTTTTGAAATTTTGCATTCAAATTTTCATGTCCAGTATCAATATTTCTGTGTAAAATTCTAACATTCATTGAAAAATTCTGGAGTAAATTTCTAATAGTATATCGTACTCATATAAAGCCAAATAAAAATAAAAACGAAAATATAGAGTTTCATGACCAAGGTCCAAAACTCAACACCAGGATTTGATGATAATTTATGTGCTTGCAAAACCATCAAAGTTTTTTTTATTACAGCAAGAGCAAGAGACAATTTCTCACTTTCTCAAGTACAACTAATTCATTAATATTTTTTTGAAAAAAATTACTATAAATTAGTAATGTTTTTTTAGTACTACAACGTATAGGACGTAATCATTTTTTGCTTACTTGGTTTGATACAGATATTTATTTGTGTTTGTTTTGGGTTTATATATATGATTGACACAATGCTTTTGTAGTCTTATGGATAAGATAATTAGATTACTATAAGTAAGTGGGTTTAGTTGGTGGGATTGGTAACCCATGTATACCACACTAAATATTCAACCTATTTAATTTTCTTTGACCAATTTTCCATAGTTGGACGAAACTGTCATATCTTGAGATCGACAACAGTTTCCAAAGCCGAATTTCGTGAAACTTTTATGTCATCATAGAATTGCAATGAAATATTATATCTTATGTTTTTCTTAAAAGATTAATGCTAGTAGTAATGATTTATCTCATGTAGTACTTTGAATCTTCAGTTTATTGTTAGTTGAAAGAAAATATCTTTATCAACTAAGCGTAATTTTTATGTATAATGTGTATTTTATTTTTTAAGTCAACTGAGAGAAACTATACCAAAACTAGTTTGTGACAAAACAAAATGTTTTCTGACATCATTTTCGTCTTTTGTTTTAAAATGTCAACCATGGTCAAAATTGCTTCGATTGCCCAGACAATAATCACACTTTCATTCAGATATACACTAAAAAAAGTAAAAAAAAAAAAAAAAACAAACAAACAAACACCAAAATGTAAGTGAAGATTAAGTACAATTTTTTACCCAAATTCAGTATCAGAATGTAAGCAATAAAAAACATGTTCTAAATTTTAGGGCAAAAAATCTAATTAATTTTGCCCCCAAAATCCAGCTATCTAATTTATTACGGTCGCCGTCTCTCTTTCTCTCTCTACTGACGTATATTCTCTCTCTCTTCGATTTCCCCCTTCTGTCTCGGCGGTAGAGCTCTCCGATCCCGGTCGATCGATTAATGCAGGTTAGCCTGTTCGATCCTCTCGTGTTTAGCGCGATTGATTGGAGCTGGAAGCTGTGTAATTTATTGAATTTTGGAGGGAACGGGAGTTTATGGATAAACCCTAATTTAGACTTGGTCAATTGGGGGTTTTCAGTGTTTGAATGAGAAATTGGAGTGTTTTCGCATGTAGGTTATATGCTGGCTTGTGATTCACTGCTGCTTTTCTTCGCTTAATTTGGATGATTCCATGTTCAATTTTGTTTTCGGAACTTTAGGTGCGAATTCATCGAAATGATGGGCAGTTACATGAACTGTTGTGTATTGGCATATTGCTCTCGTATTGTTCAATGTTGTCTTTTGGGAATTGTATGTTTGTAGTTTGATTTGAGCCGCTAAAGAATTGTTTTTGAAGCGTGTGGTTAAAAACTGCAGACTGAATTGTTGGACTTTGAACAGTTAGATCATATTTGACGGGATGCTTCACTTGTTTGTAAAGAGAACACTTAAGTATTTGAATGATTTGGAAGTTTAACTATATTTAGAAATGTCAGTGTCAATCACGGAAGTCTACAACACTGTAATTGCCCAATTTCTGTTGGTACTGAAGTGCTTCATTTTGAAATGAGATTACTGTATGATCTATGTGCCTTTGACTAATTACTGCTTATCTACACCCCTGACTCATTCTGGGAGTTCTTTTCTGGGAGTTCCTTTGTGATATTTTGTGTCAAAGTTCATAGATGATAAACAATGTAATGTCCTTCAAAGCTCTGATGACTTTTACGTTTCTGGCTTTTCCAGTTTTTGCTGCATAGGTCGTGTGAACTTTAAGGAGGAAGGACTTAGAGACATGAGTTATACATCCTAATAATGGATGGAAACTCAAGGTATGAATTGATGTCAGCCAGTTCAGATACTAATTTTGCTGGTAACTACCAGAGTAGCCAGAGGGGATACGCTTCTCCCTCTTTCGGTCGGTCTTCAAGTTTCAGAGAAGGTTCAGAAAGTAGGAATATTAGTTCTGGGAAGGCCAATTCTCGAGGTAGTACCATTTCACCGGGAGATGTGCCTTCATTATCTCAATGCCTAATCTTGGAGCCGATTGTTATGGGTGATCCAAGACATGCTCGGTCTGGTGAGTTGAGGAGGGTTCTTACTAATTCAGCTGGGAGCAATTTGGAAGAAAACTCTTTCGGATCTGCTCATCTGAAGAATTCACCTCCAGCAGCTGTTGAGGAGCTAAAACGATTAAGAGCAAGTGTTGCAGATACTTGTTTCAAAGCCAGGTAAGATTAGATACTTGTTTGGAAACCTTGCATGTGCTGAACATTCATGAAGATTGAAATGAATTGGCCATTTACTCCATTCTCTGTTTATGTTCCAGAGCCATATCCATCCATACACAATCATTTGACATGTGTGCTAAATTCTAAAAATTATGTAAAGGATTGTCTAGAACCTTGCACTTGTATGATTTTTTACATTTTCTTATCATCCTTTGTATATCCTGAACAAACACATCTCTTTTTGACCAGCGATCGAGCTAAAAAGTTCGATGTGCATTTAACTAAGTTGAGCAAATATGTTGAGGCCTTGCCCTCTAAGAAGCCACAGCAGCTGCGGAATGAGCTGTTGACGAATGAAAGATCTAGTGGTGCAACCTTGAAGATATCTCAGATACATCGGAACTCTTCTGAACTTGGAAGTCAGAAGTTTGATGACCGGTCTAAGAATGTTGGTCTCAGTAAGCGATCGCGTACCTCAGCAACTGAACCCCGGGTTTGTAAAACTAGAATCTATTAATTATCTCTGCTGTGTTGGGTTCTAATATCCTACTTCTACTTAGCGAATAGATTTCTAATTGAAATTGCTCATCCCACATCTTACATTCTGTTACCAGTGTGTCAATAATACCAGTCTCTCTTTATTTTTGATAAAAACAAACACACTGCTGCCAAGAATATCCACCCCAGTAACAATAGGAAAACAAGAGTCATGACTAGAAATTACAATAGGAAATCAAGAGTCAGACTATAAGTACAAGATAACCACTATTCACTCTAAATTGAATTACCTAATAGTAGCAGGAAAGATTGCTGATCATGCACTGAAGAGCTTGTGTACATTGTGAACTCACATTTCTTTTTTTTTTTGTCCTTTTACCTGTAAAAGTTATAAATGGTACATATCAAATAAGTATCTTATGATTGTTATGCCTGAAATGCACTGGTATCTTCTTCGCATTCTTGCGTTTCATATTTCTAGTGGTTATCAATTGTACTTCATTAATAGTTTTTGCAATTTGCACATTGGGCCATTTTCTTTATTGTGTTTAGAATTAATTGCGTACTTTCCATTTTCAGGCAGAATGCAGGAATAACGCAGTACTGCGCCAGCCTATGATAGTTACAAAAGAAAGGGACATTCTAAAAGATAATATTGCAGATTCTGATATGGTTGAGGAAAAAATAAGAAGGTTGCCTGCAGGTGGAGAAGGATGGGATAAGAAAATGAAAAGGAAACGGTCTGTTGGTGCGGTATCTTCAAGATCCCTTGACAATGATGGTGAACCGAAACGCAGCATGCATAATAAGCTTTCTATTGATTCTAGCATGCTCCCTGCTGATTCTGCCCATGGTTTTAGGTAAGCATGTTTCTTGTAATCTTGTTGCCATTATTCACTGAACTATCCAGAAATTGTGCAGCCTACTTGTTTTTACCCGGAAATTAGTTATTTGTGGGGAAGTATTAATTATGGAACGGTTGATGGTATTGATTTAATATCATAATGTCTTTGCCCTGGATCTATTTTGACAGATCAGGATCTTCGAGCGGTAATAAGCTAGAGCCTATGCCATCTCCTGTTGGTTCTACTCCCCGGCTAACTTTCAAAAGTGAACAAGAAAAATCAATGCTCTCAAGGGATGTGTCCACGGGACAAATAAAGGAGCGACCTCTGGGAAAAGTAAATGTTAAGTACGTGCCTCTCTTTTTATACATCTGTACTTAGGCTAAGACCTTTATTTCAAACTTAGCCCTTCTGCAATAATCATCCCCAATCAATTTAATTATTTAGTTTGACCTGAATTGGAATTTATGGGAATGACAATTCTGCTGGATCGCCTTTAGGTTGAATAATCGTGAGGAGAACCATACCATGTCATCTAGTCCAATTGTAAAGGGAAAGGCTTCAAGGGCACCACGGAGTGGCTCTATGGCTGCTGCCAATGCTCCTCGTGTGGCTGAAACTCTGGAGAGTTGGGAACAGGGCCAAGTTGCGACTAAAAACACTTCCATTGGTGGCCCTAACAATCGCAAGCGTCCCTTACCTTCAGGATCATCCTCTCCCCCAATAACTCAATGGGTTGGTCAGAGGCCACAGAAGATGTCACGAACAAGGAGAACAAATCTTATCCCAGTATCAAACAGTGATGAAGTACAGATGCAATCTGAAGGGTGTTCTCCTACGGACTTTGGTCCGAGGATAAGCATTGGTGGGATCAACTCTTCCCTTCTTACCAAGAGTTCAGCTAATGGAAGCCAAAATTTTAAAGTAAAATCTGAAAATATTTCATCTCCAGCCAGATTGTCTGAAAGTGAAGAATCTGGTGCTGGTGAGAGCAGACTAAATGATAAAGGTGTGGGAAGTTGGAATCAGGAAGAAAGGACTGCAAATGCAGGGCCAAATGTTGGGCCATCAACAATCCCGATAAAAAAGAATAAAATTGTTGCCAAAGAAGATATTAGTGATGGTGTGAGAAGGCAAGGGCGCAGCGGTCGAGTTTCACCATTTTCTAGGGCTAGCATTTCACCAACAAGAGAAAAATTGGATACTGTGGTGGCAACTAAGCCTCTTCGAAATCCAAGGTCTGGTTCTGAGAAGAGTGGAAGGTACTTTATTTTCTTTTCTGATAAGCTCTAGTTTTCTGTAATTTTTTCCAATTTCTCATTATGTCTTTGGATATGCCACAGCAAGTCCGGTCGTCCTTTGAAAAAGCTGTCAGACCGCAAAAACTTTTCTCGTCTTGGCCATATGACAAATGGGGGATCTCCTGATTGCAGTGGTAAGCCTTTTAATAAATTTTAGGTTATGGGCATAGTGCCCATGAAAGATTTAGTTCTTGTAGTTTCCTTGATTGTACTATGCGCTTTACTGGTTAGTGGTAGATGAAATCTGTACATTGTAGGTTGATTCTAATTTGTTTGAGGGTCTGACTTAACTTTTTGTTTTGATCCATGAATTACTCCCTGTATTTGTCGATTTCTTGAATCATGCAGATCCTAGACTAAGATAAAAGCTCCATTTTTTGGATTTTCTAAAAATAGTACTTACCTAGTTATAGTCAATAGAACTTGTGCCTTGTGCCTTGTGCCTTGTGCTTAACTTGCTTTATCACTTAATCATGTTCTTCTTTGATAAATCAGTCTTACTGCTTTCACTTTAACCAGTTTACAGTCTTCAGTTTTGAATTAATTATAACAAAATGAGGCACTATTCCTTATCAGGGGAATCAGATGATGACCGAGAAGAACTCATGGCAGCTGCCAATCTGGCCTGCAACTTTAGCTGTAAGCATCACCGTTATTTTTATTTTCTGGTAAAAAAGTTTATCATATATGTTTTGCCGATAATTCATGTCATATCCATACTGCAGTCAAAGCATGTTCAAGTGCCTTCTGGAAGACATTTGAGGCATTGTTTGCTTCTATTGGTCTTGATGAAAAATCATACTTATCACGAGAGGTGAAGGCCTATTGATGGTTACGTTGATTCTCCAATTTTTGTTGTCAATTCCTAAAAGTTTCTTTATTTTGAATCAGCTAAAATTGGCTGAAGAGTCATGTACAAGTTTGTCTCAGTACCGGAGTAATGGGAACTTTGATCAGGTGAATGTGCTTTGTAACTAGTACTATCTTTTACCGTATTGCATTTGAACCTCATTCTGCAACACTTGTTGGTTCATTAGATATTCCTAATCCGCTATTTGTTTTATATCTTGAACTGAATCTTTTGAGCATCTGTCTTCTAATATTTTTTTAAGAGAATTTGTCACAACTCTCTTTTTTTTACCGTACCCGAGGTTCTGGTGTTTAAAGTGCTTGCTTTTCTTTTGCCAGGAAGATTATTGCCGTAAGGATATGCCAGCTTCTGGCTCTGTTTCTTTCAGAAGCAACCATTGCTCGAATTCTTTGGATAGGATGGATTCTGTTGAGCAGCATCAGAACTCCTCTGTAGGTGGGTCCTCAGATGCAGAGAAAAGATTTGGCAGAAGTACTCCACTTTATCAGAGGGTACTATCTGCTCTCATCGTGGAAGATGAAATTGAAGAGTTTGAAGAAACTGGATTTGGGAGACCAAGGAATTCAGCTAATAATTCATACTTCCTCTCTGAAACTGAAAGTCAGCATATGAGCAACTTAGACTTCTCCGAGCCAGTAATTGGTGCTCACACAAGGAAAAATGGTAATGCGCATAAGATTTTTCCTTGTAATGGGAATATGGATGTGGATAGGAGCCCCAGTGCTCAAGATTATATGTGTAATGGTGATCTGACACAAAAAGATGGTTTCATGCACTCAGAGGTTGAAGTTTTGGTTAGGCTTTCAGGATTTGAGCATGCTCCACAAAGCCTGCTTCCGAATAATAGTGGCATTTCTCCCGTAGATTTTCAATATGAGCAGATGGGTGTTGAAGAAAAGCTTGTAGAAGAACTGCGGAGCATTGGCCTGTTCCTGGAAGCTGTGGTAAGTTTTAGATTGTAAAGACTGATACTGAAAATTAAGTTTTTTTCATATCGGCCATTCTTTGCATCATGCTAAATCCTCTTAATGACATTATTGATAAGTTAAAGAGCAAATATGAGATTAATTATCGTCTATTTTTATCCATTTTGTTTTTGAGGTCTAATTGATACGTACAACGCAGCCTGCATTGGATGACAAAGAAGATGAGGGAATCAACCATAAAATTGCTCGGTTGGAGAAGGGACTTCTTGAACAGGTCATCTTGCATGATATCATTTTTCTCAGAGTTATTCTTGCTCGATATCATTAAGATATAGTACATTTCTGTGAATTTGTTAATGAGCAGTTCTTTGTTATTGCTCATGCTTCCTTCCCCTCTCGAACACATACTTTCTTGTTTGGAATGATTTGCAGGCAACTAAAGGAACCTTTGCTTCTAAGCATGGAATTACTAAGGTGTCAAAACAAGTTGCTTTGGCTTTTTGCAAGAGGACACTAATTAGATGCCGTAAATTCGAAGATTCAGGTATCAGTTGTTTTTCTGAGCCTGCACTTCGGGAAATCGTTTACGCACCACCTCCTCAGTTCTCTGAGATGGAGCTACTTTCTGGTGTTAACCCAGCAGCTGCTAATGGTAAGCACTTTATCTTGTTAAATGTAGTTACAAATAGCCAATACAAAATATGATCCAACTCCCAGCAAGTTATCAATATGCTGTGATATACTTAATGTGTTTTAGATCCTGTAATAATTTTCAACACATCTTGGAAACAATATTTGCATTTTCAGTTTTATGCTTCTTATCTTCTATTCGCTCTAATAGTAAAAATGTTTTTTTTTTTGATTTGGCAGATGCACTTGGGACTTCACTTCGTCTTTTCGATCACGGTGTTGCTAAAAATGGGCCAATATCAAATAGAGGAAAGAAAAAAGAACTATCTCTTGATGATGTAGGTGGTTCCGTTTTCCGAGCCTCGGCTGGTCTAGGCATGTCTGGTGGTGCAAAGGGAAAGAGAAGCGAAAGGGATAGGGATTCAAGCAAGCACGGAAGGTTGTCCATGGGTGGTGCAAAGGGCGAGCGAAAAACAAAATCGAAACTGAAGCAGAAAACAGCTCAGCTTTCAATGTCTGGAGTCAATAAAATCGCAGAAACAGGCAGTGAAGCCGCAAACAACAGTGGCAACAGGAGAAAAGATGTTAGATTCATGTCTTCCGGTAATGCCCCTCCTGGGTCATCGAGAGACGCCAAGGATTCTTTGGCTGACGTCTCGACTCTGCCCCTCGACAACATAGACGGGATAGAAGAGCTAGGTGTAGATTGCGACACAGATGCACCTCAGGATCTCAATTCTTGGTTCAATTTTGAAGTAGACGGTGAAGAACACGATGATGTTGTCGGCCTTGAGATACCCATGGATGACCTCTCAGACCTACTCATCTTCTGAGCTTCACCCCCTTGTACAGCTTGTTGGAATACTGATTTGTTTAGCGAAATAGACTGCTCATTTTTTTCAGTTCGGTGGGTGCCTCACCCTACGTTCGTCTTGGCCTAATGGCTTTTGTAAGTATGCATTTTTGTTGTAATCTAGGAAAATCTTCATAGTCATCATATATAATATATTTCAGACTAATTATTTTCCCCATTAAGAACCGTGGAGTCGACAACCAGAAGGTGAAAAGCCTGTTGGAAGCCATGCATCGAGTCATTTCATATCGCAAAAGAAAGAACCCGTCTCCAGGAGCTGCTGCGCCATCTGGTTCTCACCTCGGGCCAAAGAGATCTACCTGTGAAACCAACAGACTGTGAAGTGCTCTACAAATGTGGTATAATAATGTGTGCTGCTCTCTTTCAACTCTACACCGAGTGTAATGATGAATTCTGGATTTCTTTGAAGAATTTCTTGTATTAATGGATTCAACTGCACACCATCAAACTTTTGTGAAGATCAAGAACTAATCAATAATCAGAGCAGAAAAAGAAAACAGATGATTTAACCTTGTTTCTGTTCTAACATGGCCTTCTACATACGCATCAGTTACAATATCCACCATTTTATATTTTGTAATTTAATGGTGTAGTATTCTATTTTCAAATCTTTGGGATTAATCCAAATTCATGACTATGATCCTTTTTTTTTATGATCTAAGTGTCCTTTCTTTTCATCTTCTAAAAAACAAAATTAACATTTTTTGGTGAGTCATACTCCCTTCGTTCGTGATTACACGTCCTACTTTTTGGTGATTCGAGTTTTAAGAAATAAAGAAGTATGGATAAAAAAGTAGTCGAATATGAATCTTATTTTTTCTCTATATTTTTATAATAAAATGTGAATACAAAGAGTTTATTTGTGAATTAACACAAATAACAATGAATGACAAAAATGAGAAAATAAAATAAATGAAATATTAATTTTCTTGGTTGATAAAACCCCCCAAAATTTATCAATTTGCATACTTCAGAGTTAATTTTGTTAAGAGTTTGACTACATTTTTACAAAGATTTGTTTAACGAGACCATTATATTTTTTCTTAGATTCTATTGTAAATTGCATTCTTCACAACTCGAAATTATTATACTGCGTAATGCGTTCAATAAATAAATGTAAATTTCCCATTTTAAGCAAGAAAGCCTAAAAGGTAAAATCTAACTCTTCCTGAAACTTCCCCAATCATCACGCCACAATCAAAACCAATGAAAACCCCTTAATCTGATTGATTTCTCATTCGATATCTCTTACTCTCGCGAGTTGCTGTTTAATCGAATGTTTCTTGATTCTTGAAACTCAGATATTTCAGCCTGCAATTTTTTAAAGATCAATTTTTTCTTCTCAGATACTTGAATACATACAGATTGAGCAGAAAGGAAATATGGGTGTTGGTTTATCCGTCCTCATAGGCTTAAAGTGTGCAACTTTATTCATCTTCTTCCTCTCCCTCCGAATGTTCGAGTTCACTCTGCTATCAATCCCCTTTCTTTATGCATCTCTCGTGTCATTCTTGGTTTCCATCGCATCCCATCCATCAATCAATCTGCCAATCCTCTTGGGCAAAGGGTCAGATGGGAATTTCCCAATCTGGTCAATGATCATATACAGCCCTTACCTCTATTTCGTGAGGGCTTTTTCCTTCATCAGAAGGTTCACTAGTGGGGAGCCTCCATATAGCAAGATTGATGAGGGGTTGTATGTTGGGGGCTGGCCTTATGCCCCTGATAAGCTGCCTCCTGGCAACCCCGCGATCGTTGATTGCACGTGTGAGTTGCCGCGGAAGAGGGAGATCACGGGGAGCGCGTACCTCTGTATTCCCACGTGGGATACGCGCTCCCCTGACCCCGGGGAGATTGAGAGGGCTGTGAAATGGGCTTGCGGGAAGCGGACTCAGGGTGTCCCGGTTTTCGTGCATTGTGCTTATGGTATGATCCCTGCTGGTTTTGGTATTTGATGGTTGAAATGTCATGATTGTGATTGTATGTGTATCTTAGATTTGTGTATTGTGTGATTTCTTAGATTGCATATGCTTCTGTTTTTGTCCATTTTACCATTGAAGGTGATGTTGATGGTTGGAGTTGGGATCAATAATAATTAATTTTGTATGTGTGTTTGAATGTTTTTGATGTTGTAATGCTTAGACTTGGTACAAATCTTGTTCATTTTCATTTCATGTATTAAATCTTGAACATTCTTTATAGGCATTGAAAACAAGTAAACTTAGCATGTTTTATGCAATTGTAGCATCAAAAGATTGTGTTAAAACTCAATGTTCAATTCTCACAGATCCTTACTTGCTTAGTGAATGCATACTTGCTTTATGTTCAATGCATTGAATGAATACAATGATGGTTTAGTGAATACCACTTCCTCTATTTGTTTTTTCTTCTGTAGCTGAACTGTGATTGTCCCCTTTGGGGTTGTATGGTTGAGCAATGGCCTCGTCCCGAGTTTCTTACCCTGTGATCGTTTCAGGCCATGGGCGAAGTGTGGCTGTAATGTGTGCGCTGCTGGTTGCTCTTGGGTTGGCAGAAGATTGGAAATCTGCGGAAAAGATTATCAAAGAGAAACGCCCTTACATCCGAATGAATGCTCTTCACCGAAAGGCCTTGGAAGAATGGTCTAAGGACAGGTTATCCACTCCAAAAAGATAAGGCAGAGAAGCATGGACCAGATACTTCTATTCTTCATTTTATCATTGTATTCTGATACTACAAAAGTAATTTCCCAATTTCTGTTAATCATATAAAAGGCCAGTGTCTCTCTCTCTCTCATGCAAACAGAGAAGAAGTTCTCAACTGAAACTGTTTAATGTCAATTGATGCAAGGACATATATATATGCATAGAGGTCAAACTGCCAACATACATTAGATGTAAGTACATATATGTATGCATAGAGGCAAAACTGCCAAAAAAATGTTATCTTCATTTATAAAAGGTGAAAATCATTTTCATGACAACACAAGAAGATGGAAGGATTTACATCATCATTAAAAGCCTAAAAAGACACAATACAGAGGAAGTTACATAGTCTCTAGTGCGATCCTAATGAGCAAAGTGTTTGGTAGTTCTAGTCTAGGTGTAATTGATGTAAAACATTGTTTGATGTGTTGAGGAAGCTAATACAACTCAAGTCCCCGGTCGTTTAGCTGCTGCTGCTTCAGAGCTGCTGATCGTCATGAAGGACTCCCCACAGCCACATTGGCCCGCAGAATTTGGATTGATAAACACAAATTCAGATCTGCTCAGGAGCCAAACAGAGATTAGATGGATATCAAGACCACACACATAATTGAGATCAATGAGCTACAAGAAATGGAAAATGGTATGTTTGTACCTCAGTTTGTCATCAATAAAATCCATCTTGGTTCCTATCACATGCATGAGAGCCTTGGGATCGATCAAGATCTTCACCCCTTTGTCCTCAACCAACTCATCAAACTTCCCCTTCTCATCTGCAAACATATCACATTTCATCACTCAAAACTAAGTTATCACCAAGCATACGATACATTCAAACGCCACTCTGCAACAACAACGACATTAAAAGGTTTGCAAATAGTCTCATGGTGGAACCAATTGAGTGTTGCAATGACAATCCTACGATTTTTTCACCTAGATCAACATCATACCCATAGCTGCAGAGACAAAATGTTGATAACGCACTATTTCTCTTAACCAAACACTAAAAAATTCCTCCACTGAACTAAAATCTGATCACATCAAATTAACAGAGGATAATCAAGTGATTTAAGCAGTCAAATAAAATACTATACAAGTTTCTAACAAATTCGCTCCTGCTCCAGCTCGTACTCTTAACAAAACCACGGAATTGAGCAGATATTTTCGAAATTCAGTTTGCACGTACAATAATTACGATCTCATTCAGGAAAATAAACCGATTAAACTTCAGTTTAAGGAGCTGCCGCAATGAAATTTACCGGCATAATTGAGGGTGTAGGATAGGCCGTTGCAGCCGCGAGCCTTGACGCCGAGCTTGAGAAAAGAGCGCTGACGCTGATCCAAGAGATTGCGCACTCTAGCGGCGGCGGCTTCCGTCAACGACAGCACTTGCTTCCGCATAGCGAACTCCGATCAATTTCTCTCCGGCGAGTTCTCCGCAAACCCCACCGTTTTATGGAAATGGATATACTATTTAATTGTTTATTAATTAATGTATTTCAATAATTATACCAATGGATTGGGCCTTTGAATTGGGTTGCCAATATAGTCTGTAGAAAAGCCCATTGGACTTCAACATATAATTACAAATTCCAGAGCATTCTTGAAGACTCATGACCTAATTCCCACCACCTTATCTTATGATTCAAGATGATTTTGGATTATTTAATGATTTTTTTTTAAGCTAAACTAGCATCAAAGGGTTGCCAAGAGACAGCTTCTAAGCTGACTTTAGATGGGACCCAGAGGTCATCTCTGTCTTTGATGATCTTGCTCTTGCCACCACAGCATAAATACACTACCATGTTACCTTATGGCTTATGCTTACACTAAAATACTTCACTTTCTATATTCCAATTTAATACATTTCTCCTTCTCTCTAGAAGCTGCTTCATCCTTCTTGAGGTCTCTCTCTCTCTCTCTCTCTCTTTTGGGAATGAGTAAATGATTACTGTTTTCTATTGCATGATATTATATGTACTAATCTTGTTTGTATGACTGGTTTGATTTGATAAATTATGATGGGAGAAAGAAAGGGAAATTTTTTTACAAATTAAGTTACAGCCTGGAGTAGAGGAATATTGAACTGTTTTGCTAAGGGAGACATCAGGCTATAGTACCATTGTCCATAGCATAACCTCACCCCTAATAGTACATATTATGGTAAGATCATAACTCTGAATCCTGAACACAACTTTGTATTACTTCCTTTTTGAAGAATCTCTCTGGCTTGCTTTAATTAAGTCATTTCAATCAGTAATGAATTAGGAATATAATTTTTGGGGATCAGATCCACTAGGTTGAAATAGTTTGAAGCTCACTAGGGGTAGATTGTAATTGTACAATGTGAATTAACAAAATTTTAGTACATCACAACTTTGTTTGTACATATGTTTCAGGTGCAAAATGTGGAGCATCACCATTCCTTCACCATCCCTACTGAAATCACCACCATCGCTAAATCCCGGGGCTCTACGCCAAAACTTGGCCTCAATAGGCCCGGGGAAGGGCGTTTCGAGCGTGTTTGGCTTGAAACCGCGCCCTTGCTTCAGGGCACGTGCAATGGCGACCGTGTACAAAGTGAAGCTCATAACACCAGAAGGCGAGCACGAGATCGAGGCCCCGGATGATGAATGCCTTCTCGATTCTGCTGAGGCAGCTGGCATCGAGCTGCCTTACTCGTGCAGGGCCGGCTCATGCTCGACCTGTGCTGGCAAGCTCGCCTCGGGCTCGGTCGACCAGTCGGATGGCTCGTTCCTCGACGACAAGCAGATGGAGGAGGGATATGTCCTCACCTGCGTTTCCTATCCCAAATCGGATTGTGTTGTTTATACTCACAAGGAAGAGGATCTCCATTGATATCACATTATGTTCTTTAAATAAAAATGATTTAAAACTTAGTCCTATTTAATTATTTGCATAATGTGTGGCATTAATTTACTATCCAAATAAATTGAACATGGTTGTAAGTTTATTATAGTAAGAATATTTGAACATGGTTGTAAGTTTATTATAGTAATAATATTAGGGGTGGCGAAACGGGTTATCCGCGGGTATCCGCACCTGAATTTAGCCAAATTTGTTGTCCCAATATTCGCCTCGCGATATACCGGGGTTACCCGATACCCGTGACGGGTATCCCGTACTCGACATTGCAGATACTCATACCCGACTCGAAATTCTAATTAAAAATTTGAAAACCATAATAACCGTCAATGTTCACTAATTTACTTTATTAATATCGATGGTAAACTTTGAATATACTGACAATAAAAGTGAAGGGACACTCTATAGCTAGTTCCTGTTAAGACCGTCGACTGCAGCATTAGTTTGACATTGTCCGCTTTGGGTTAAACCCGCACGGATTTGTATTTGGGTCACTCCCAAAAGGGAGTCAAACTAATTGGGGTTGAACATGAATTATATACACCTTTCAACTTTCCTCTCTCATTAGGGGGTTGAACATGAATTATATACACCTTCCAACTTCCCTTTCTTATCCGATGTGGGACAGGTTTGTAAACCAACAAACCTCCCCTCAAACCGAGACCACATCGGGAACGAAGTCGACACGAACATGGATCGTTCCAGCCCTGGCCCCTAGGTCATCCAGGGCCCGACTCTAACCTGAGTCTTTCAGGGCCCGACCCTTACCGGGGCTCATCCAGGCCCTGACCCATAGCGGCATAGCCATCTGGGCTCTGATACCACTTGTTAGAAACGTCGACTGCAACATTAGTTTGATATTGTCCGCTTTGGGTCAAGCCCGCACGGATTTGTTTTTGGGTCACTCCCAAAAGGCCTCAAACTAATTGGGATTGGACAGGAATTATATACACCTTCCAACTTCCCTCTCTCATTCGATGTGGACAGGTTTGTAAACCAACAGTTCCGGTGAGTTTTCTATTGTATGTTCGTTGGAATATAAAAATGTTTCAAAAGACCTCTTAGATTATAAAGTATTCCCACTGTTGCATTTCATTTTCTTCACTCATTTGAAAAAATAATAATATAAATATTTTTCTCTACATTATTATCTCTCTTACTTTATTTATTCTCTATTCTAACTATTTATTTTTAATTTTTCAAAATGAGTGTGTATATGACTATTATTATTTAATTATTTACTTTTTTTTTTTCTCCACTTTAACTATTTGAAATGCTTCTATTAACATGGAACGGAGGGAGTATTAAAAAATGGTATATAGCAAATACTAATAATAATGGGTATTATCGGGACTAACAGGTATACCCGCGCGGATAATGGGTATACCTGCTACCCGTAAAACTCTAAAACATACTACTCGATCCCGCCCCGTTTTCCATTATCGTCGGGTAGCGGGTACTCGATACCCGACGGATAGCGGGTCGAGATGGGAATTACCTATTATCCGCTACCCATTTTGCCACCCCTAAATTAGTACTGCATAATTTTCTTTTCATGTAACGTTTTTGGTTTTTATGAAAAATCAAATTAGCCGTCGATCATTATCTAGAAAACGAACCAAGTCAAAATTAAATATTTATGAATTATGCCATTTTTAAAGTTATTTTCCCACACCATTCATTACAATTTCCCTAACATATAACTTACGACAAAAATAATCCCAAGAATTGTCAAAAAGGACGACCAAACGAGATTACTAACATTATCGATTAAACAAATACAGTGTATATTAATTAAAAAATAACCATGAAGAAAAAAAAAATTAAATATATTCATTAGTTTACACATAATTTTTTTTTTCGCCCCTACATTTGACCACTTGCCCGGACGGAACCGATCTGATCCGACCTAAACGAATCACGCTGGTCATCTTTTCTGGGACCGGCTTCGACCGGTTCGACTTCCAAATATAGAGCTGACGATCCTCGAAAACCCGGTTTTCTTGCCGTCACCTCCCTTGAACCTGACCCTACCCGTGCAAGATACTCGTGGCGAAACCGGTTCGGTTTCATGTACGGCCGCCTTTCCGCCCGGTTCAGACCGGCTTCTAAACAGCGGCTTCTTCTCCGGCGGATTACCTGTTTTCTGGACCTTCCGAAGCGCAGAAAGCGGCGGCGGCGCGGACGATTTTTGATGGGAGGCGGCGGCGGCGCGTTGAGAGAAGGATTTGAAGTTGCGATGGTAGCCTATCTTCAAGGATGATTTGCGCTGCATTACAGCATTGCGATCGAACCATTCGTGTTCGTCGCCGGTGGGGACGCAGAAGGATTCCGGTGGAAGATCGGAGGAGGTTTCCGATAGATCTAACTTCGATTGATCAAACGCCATTAGAATCGCTCTAGAGAGAGAGAATTGGGAGGGAAATTTTGGAAGTGGGGAAGATTGAACAAAGCATGAATATAAAAGAGAAGCAATTCATTTCGTTATAAATTTTGTACTACTATTTTATTTTGAGATAATTACGAATTATATAGATAGAAATTAAAATTGGCATTAATTGCAATATTTATCTAAATTTTGAATTGTTGTAATTAGGAGTTAGGACTAAACTTTTTAAATTGTTGTAATTATGAATTTAGGACTAGGCTTTTTAATTAGATATAGATTTGGGAGATGAGGGAATTATATGGTACGCTGTCTACGTTATTTCCGATGAAAAACCTTAATATATGAAGGTAAATGTAAACATAGAAAATAAATTAGGATTGTCAATGGCAGAAGTTTGAAAATGGATGCTTCAAAATTTTCTAAGATGACATTTATTGAGCTCATTAAATTCAAGAACCGTAATTGATATTCCCATCATTAAATTTAACGACTTCCTTGAATTTCATATATATTTTCAAGTCAATATACAAAACCGTTAAGTGCTGTCACTAATGATCTCATCTATTTCAAATTTTAATTCACACTTTGATTTCGATCATTCAAAATTTGTCGTACTACCTCTATTATTTATACCACCACCAAATTTGCATTACATTTTAAGGCTATCACTTATTTATATTATCCTTCAAGCGTCACATTTTTTTCCTCCTACTAATAGGTCTAAAAATCAAATTATCATGGTCACAAAATAAACTTTGAAACATTATTGATTATTTAAAAAACATTTTTAAAGTTTCGAATGTTATTTATATTCCACATCAACTAAACAACTTCCTGAATTTAGGTGGATTAAGGATCAGTTAGGTTATTACTACTACTTTTATTTCGTTAACAATAACATTTTTTATCTTTTCTTTTTTTATATTTGATTAACATAATAATTATTGAAAAATGCTAATAGTATAAATATTATACGCGTATAAGATTTTATATTTAATATTTTAAAAGAACGTTCAATCATTTGTTCTAATAAATTGAATTATACATGTTCGTGATATTTTACCAAAAGCCCAATTAACTATGCAAGCCCAACGCATTAATTCCTATTCAACACCTATCTATTATTAAGGATAAATTGGGTCTTATTCTAATGCTTATAGCACCCTAATCCAAAATCAAGACTAAATCTCCACCCTTGGATTTTAAAATGAGTGGATGAGATTAAAGCTCACAAAATCTCAATAAATAGTAGACAAAATATCAACAAAAGGGTAATATCGTCATTATGTTATCATATGATAATTTTCGTGAGTGTTTTTTTATATCAACATTGTGTATTACAAATATCAACAATATGACATTAGAATATCAACACAAGGACAAGAAAATATCAACACATTTTTATTGAGATTGGACATGCATAATATTGAGATTTTGCCTACAATATATTGAGATTTTTTGTTGCATTTATTGAAAATAATTGTTTATCAACATATACGAAAATTGAAATATAATTTATCAAATTTCATCACCCGAACATCGTCGGAACATATGCAATTGAGATCTCGTTGGAATCCTTATTAAATTATCTTTAATTTGATATATTTTTTATGAAAAAATAATTTAAATTGAGATAGTTACGTAAATTTAAAGATTTGAGATGATTTTGAGGAGAGAGAAAGTAATTAGTTATAATTACTATATATAAAATTTGACATTAATACCCTTATAATTTAATTAATAATTATTTAAATTTAAAATATATTACACTTGACATTATATTAACCACGAGATTTTCTAATCTAATGGTTAAAAATCGATCTCAATTTGGGATTGGTAATTAGTTAGCAATTGATTACATCCGAGAGGGTAAATTATCATAATTTTCAGTTAAATTGTAGATAATTTATGATTTGATTCGTATGAATCGAATAGATTGAGGTCAACCAGAAGTTATAATCTAAAGAGAAAGAAACTCCTATTCTCGTAAAATGTAAAAAAGGCCAGTTTTTTTCCGGCATAAATAAAACCTGGAGCAATGAATCTGTTTTACTGCACTGTTCCATCACAGTCGCGTCTCTGTTCCTTTCCTCTTTCTTCCTCCATTAGCGGATACAATAGTTGCAGAATAGCGTCTGAGTTTCTCAAGTATCCTCCTCTCACTAATACGCAGCATTAACGAATGATACAGCTTCCCCTCCGTTGCACGACAGCACCTGTCTCGCGATTTCACGTCTTCCTCCAGAGAACTCGGCCCGTACAGACTCTCTCTAGCATCAGCAAGGGAAGAAAGAGCTACCCCAACGCCCGGCGTCAGCAACAGTTTCTTGCTCGGATCCGAGCCTTTGGCAGACAGAACGATCTCCTTATTTAACAACTGGAACTTTGCTGCTGCGTTTGTTTCTCCTGTACCCGACACGGCTTGATCAAGTGCACGGGATTCATCCTTGGGCAACAGCATTATGTAGAGTAATACCAACAGCTCGTCTTGAGGCTCCCCGTCACATGAGATTTCAAAGTATTCGGAATCTTGATCGCCACATCCTGAGTACCCCATCTTTCTCCAGATTGATAGCCTTCTTCTACTTTGGTGACATGAAAACAGAGATAAGCTCCACTGGACTACAATATCCAAGTCGATGTTCAGAATATCAAAGGGATTATCAGCTTCTGTAAATCCATATCTATGCAGAAGGGCTGCATTGCCTAAATGTCCATATGTATTGAACACCTGAAACAATATTAGTCTTTTCAGAATCCATCGACAAATCATGCTGAATCGTTATCTAGCCACACGAGGGGTGAAAATCCTTACCTCAGCTCCAGCTTTGACATCTTTGATCATGATAATTTCCAGGAAGGGAGACTCATTTCCTGAGCCCGAAGAAAGTTCTAGGTCACTCCCACTTCCATCTCCTCCTTCCGAATGAGAATCATGAGTTACCGGCTCATCATCTACATCACTTTCATGGTCGTTACCCTCCTTTTCACTGGAGGTGCTATCATCTCCATCACTTTCGTGGTCAGTACCCTCCTTTTCACTGCCGGTGTCATTATCAGATTCAGTTGTAATATGTACATCCTCAGCAGCTGTTTTGTGATTAAACCTAGATTCACGAGAGTGGAATCATTGAGATATGGGAGGAAGAGCTATGATGAGAAGGATAAACAACATATTGACCCCTTTGAAAAGCATCACTAGAAAAAAAAATTGGCCTCTGGTGAACTATATGGAACAAAACAAGAATGCATATGCTTAAGATGGGATAATGTATTTGTACCAAAATACCTTAATCAATAGTACAAAATAACTTTACTTAGATCTTCGTTGTTCAATATTCAGATACCTCAGACGAATTTTCATCAACACGAAAGACCAGACTTTAGAATTTTCAGATTCAAATGAGCTTTTCAGCAAGCAGCAAGGCAAATAAATATGTTAAATCGAGCATCTTTAAGTTAAATATGGATATGACATTCTGGAAACTGGTCATGGAAAACATAAAAGGTCCAAAACAATGATGCGGAGATCTATGTTTCAGAGATTTTTGTGTTAGTACACTAACTTTGAATATTTCATCTGAAATAACCTTCACAAACAACAAAAATCCATGTCCTACATTTTCAATAGTGGCAAACATTATGAGATTTAAGAAGAACTCACAGATCAGCCAAAGGGACCATGCCGTAGCCATGATACTCATCGACCTGAAATGACCTCGAAGCAACTAGACTCTTTGCAGCAAAATATTCATCAACGGTGAAAGATTCCGGCTTGAGCTCAAAAGAGTCCAACTCCAAAACAGGTTTTATGCATTCCTTCCAGTCTTCAAAGACCAGAGCCTTGTCTTCTTTAACTGTCTGCCTACACATTCCATTGCCTGTTTGTCAATAAACTACAGAGACTATTGATATGTAGATGCTTCAATCATGTGGTTTACAGATGAAACTAATCAAATAGAGGTGAACTAAGTAGGTTTCAATTACAATAATAAGTTAGTCATGATTAAGCTCTAAGCCTCGAAATTCTAATCGTAATTAACTCAATTGTTTGCTTTAATATCTGAATTATCATTTATCATTCATGAGTGAGCTTTAAGCGTGATGGTCTGACCTTGTGCAGTTCAGAATTGTTTTATTTTAATATATAATAAAGCTAGCTTATTTAATTTATAAGATAAAACAAATAATAGTAATAAAGTTCGTTGTATTAAACACGGGTACACATTACAACGAAGAAAATTAAAAAAAAAAAAAGTACACGAATGGAAATAAAAAATCAAAAAAAAAATTCAAAGAAAAAAAAATTCAAGGGCGGTGGGCGCGGTTTCTATTTGCCCACAATTCTTCGATGATATCGTGTTGTAGTGCTTGATGGGCCTCCTTCTGGTGTATGTCCATGAACGCCTGGAACCGTTCATGTTCGTTGTGCGGTACACCCTGGCGGGCGGACTCGGTTGAGACACCGTGACTCGATGATGCAACACTTGGGTCGTTGGTGACGTCGAGGACGCCTTCGTGTTCATCTTCGATGATCATGTTATGCATGATGATGCACGCATACATGATATCGGCAATATCCCCCTGGTAGAAAAAGCGCGTCGGGCCCTTTACCAGTGCAAATCGCGATTGGAGCACCCCAAATGCCCTCTCCACATCCTTGCGCGCAGACTCTTGCGCTCGGGCAAAATACCTTCTTCTATCTCCGAGTGGGCATCTGATCGTCTTCAGAAACACGGGCCATTGCGGATAGATGCCGTCAGCCAGGTAGTACCCCATGTTATGCACATTGCCATTGGCCGTGAATTCGATGGAGGGGCCTAACCCGTTGATCCGCTCGTTGAAAAGGGGCGAGGAATTGAGAACATTTAGGTCGTTGTTCGACCCGGCTATACCAAAATAAGCATGCCAAATCCAAAGCCGTTGGTCGGCAACGGCTTCAAGAATGATGGTGGGATGCGTACCTTTGTAGCCGGTAGTGAACTGGCCTCGCCACGCGGTTGGGCAGTTCTTCCACTGCCAGTGCATACAGTCGATGCTGCCGAGCATCCCCGGAAAGCCGTGGGTCCTCCAGTGCCAATCCAGTAGGAACTGGCAGTCAGCTGCGTCCGGCGAGCGAAGGTAGTGCTCCCCAAATATCTCTCGCACGCCCTGACAGAAATTCTTCAGGCACTCGTTGCCAGTCGTCTCGCCGCATTGCAGATACTCATCGAACATGTCGGCGGACCCTCCGTATGCCAACTGCCGGATGGCAACAGTGCATTTCTGTAGGGGCGATAGTCCGGGCTTCCCTGCTGCGTCTCGCTGGAGCCGGAACTCGGGGTAACGCGCGGACAACGCATTAACAATGCGCAGGAAGAGGGAGCGGCGCATTCTGAACCGGCGACGAAATACATCTGCCGGATAACGTGGTTCCTCCGCGAAATAATCGGCGAACAGCCGATCGTGCGCACCAGTGTGGTCGCGAGGGATGTATCGGCGCCGCCGGCGGATTGGCCGTTGGGGGGGTGGCTGCTGCATTCGAGCGATCTCGCTTTGTATGCGGCGGGAGATATAGTTGTTGATTGGGTTGTTGGCGAAACCCGCTACATCCCATCCGGTGGGAGCGGGAGGTACCTCTTCTTCGGAAGAAGAATGTGATATTTCCTCGTCGGACTGAGCACGAGACGATGAATCAGAACTCATTTAATAAAGATGGAGAGAAAAAAGATTGAAAATTTGTGTGAATGAAGTTTGTGGGTGATGAATGGAGGAAGAGGATGAAATATTTATAGGGGTGGAATTTAGAATATGACCGTTGAAGGAAAAAAAAAAAAAAAAAATTTTGATCATCGCCGGATTATCGCCGAACAGCTCCCCACAGTGGCCGGCGATGATCCGGCGATTTTTCGGCATTAAAACGCCGCTTGGCGTAAATTCGGTAGGAAATTCGCCGAAAAATCGCCGACCTCCTCCCAATGGCCGGCGATAAGTCGGCGATATCCGGCGAAAAATCGCCGGATTATCGCCGTCGCCATTGGGAGTGCTCTTAAAACATTGTAAATTTTGTGTATTTCATGTCTTTTTATATTACTAGTATTATGTATGGTAATTAACAATACAAGTTATAGTTAAATTTCGTGAAGTCGCATTTTTTAGCGGCACGAGTTTTAAAAAATGTTAAGAAAGTAGGTGGAAAAAAATTAATAGAATAGGAGTCCCACTTGTATATATTAATTTTAAATGAAACGTGAGTAGAATGAGTTAGTTAAATGTGTGACCCTATTATTATTTATGGTAAAAGTGAATCAAGACTCTTGTTCGTGGACGGATAAAATGAAAAAACAAGAGTTCTATTCGCAGACGAAGGGAGTAGTATATTCGTAAAGTTGAGTGTGCCAATTTATTCTACTTGCTAGTTAGGTATGAAAAATGAAAAATTATACTTTAATTTAAAAATTCACTCCGTCTATAAAAAAATAGTCCATTTTATCATTTTGGGATGTTTACAAAAAATAATCTCATTTCTATAAATAGAAAGTCTCTCATACTTCATTTATTTTTTCTCTATATTTCTCTTACTTTTTGGGTTTTACTTATTTTTTTCTCATTCTTTCTTATTTTACTAAATTTATCATTAAAATCCACGCCTTAATAAATGAGATTATTTTTTGTGAATAGCAGGAGTGGTATGTTGTGGGCTTACGCATTCATTATTGTTGGGCCTTAATGAAATACTGCTAAAATGTACACACAGACCAAAGAGTAAAAGAATAAAACAAAGCCCTAAAGTTTTTATTTTTTTTATTACGATATGCAAAATGCATTACTAAAATGGTTTGTATATTGGCGCGATTTCTAATATCCCAAAAAAAAACTCGTAAATTTTACAAGTGAATTCAGCTCTGTATTCTGCTAAAACCCTAAACCCTTCTCCAATAGAACGGCGGAGGATGTCGGCGCCGGAGGCCATGTACGATGTCGCGATGAAACCGAAGTTGCTCCGTTCGCTGCTGAGGGAGTACGTTCCCGATGAGAAGCACCCCTTCACTAACCCCTCGGAGCTCTCCTACGTTGTATCCGCCGTCAAAACCCATAAATTGTTATCGGAGCGGACACCCCCTGAGACTCAACAGGATTTGGTGGACGCCTGGAAATCGGCCGTCGATTCATGGGTCAATCGATTGCTCGCCTTGGCGTCTAGCAATTTGGTAATAAGAAATTTAATTTGCATTTAATTGTTTCATTGTTTTCGTAGCTAGTCTGCATTGGGTCTTCGTCAGTTCGTTGTATAGGTTTTGTTGTAGTACTTGTGGTTTATGTGCTGTGTTTGCTCAATCAGACAAGCAAATAGTACCAATTCAGATTTTTACTGTTTCTAGTAGTTTGACTGAAATGTGGAATGGATGAGATATGTGCCTAAATTACTCACAAATGTATAATTTAATAAAGTGAACTTTTCTTGTGGTGTTTTTATCCTGGCTCAATAGATTTTGTTTTTGGGCATCAATGTGTATTTAATTGCCGGTGTAATGTAGGTTTATTTTGTAAATATTTTTTCATTCAGTTTTATTTTACTCTTTGGTGCCTTTCGACATGTTTATGGTCACTGGGTATTTTATGAGTAATTGATATTTGATGAAGTTAATAATTATGGTGACATGTACTTATATGTTTTTTTTTGGTGTTCATGGATGTTCTTTAGCCAGATAAGTGCTGGGCTGGAATATGTTTACTTGGATTGACCTGTCAGCAGTGCAGTTCAGAGCGCTTTTTAACTTCATATGATGTTTGGTTGAACAAGCTTCTCGCGCATATACAGGTATGTTTTGCTGTTTAATAGCTAAGAATGTAATCGTGCAACCATAAGTAATTTGTTGGTTCATATTCTTTAGAATTGAGTGTAAACTACTTTGCAGATGTAGTGTATTCATGTCATTTTAGAGGTGAAATCTCTTTGCACTAAAATTAATGAGCAGAAAGAACTTGTTGGGGAGATTGAAATAAAAAGAATTTCAGAAATGTAATATACTCCCTCCGTCCCAAGGTATATGTCACACTTGGGTGATGGCACGGGATTTGAGGAGATGTTATTATGTGTGTTAAGTGGAGGGAGAAAATATATTTTTATATGTTAATGTGAGAGTGAACTTTTTTCTGAAAAAGGAAATGTGACATCTTTTGTGGGTGGGTCAAACTAAAAAGTAAATTGTGACATCTACCTTGAATATATATTTGTTTTGTTTACATTGTTTCTTTTATCTTCTTACCAGCCTTCAGAAGTTTCTCATTTTGTGAAGGCATCTTCTTGTGCCTCTCTATCAGATATGTTTACAAGGTATGTTTTGAACTGGTCTTTGTATTTATGTTCATTATCCATGTTGTTTCTATTTAGTTAAATGATACAAGAGTCAATCACTTTTTTTATTGTTTTGTATGAAATGTGCCATAGTGGACTAATGGAAATTCTTTAGATTCTATGTATTAGAAACAATTTAAAATTAGAGATTCTTCAATATTACATGTACATTTAATTGCAATTCATCGCTCGTGTTGCTATACAAAGATATCTGTGCACATATTAGTTACTCTTCTCAAGTATAATAGGCAATGGAAATCTTCAACCTAATACAAAAGCTTGGGTCTTGTAAAGTGTGTAGTGTAGTTGACATTTGTATCAACCTATTAAAGAATCTGAGATAGATATAGTCTAGTGAGCCCTACATAAAATTATGTTAGGGACTAAGGTGTTATCTGCTTCTTCATGTCATATACTCCCTCCGTCTCACAAGAATATGCACTCTTTCCTTTTTAGTCCATCCCACAAGAATATGCATTTTCCAATTTTGGAAATTCTTTTCCCTCTATTGAGGTGGGACCCATTCTCCACTAACAATACTTTAATTACTTTTTTCTCTCTACCTCTATCTTATTTTACTAATTTTACATTAAAACCCGTGCCGAACCCAAAGTGCATATTCTTTGGGACAAGGGAGTAAGAGTTAGCTGTAGTGAACTTATTACACTATCTTGAATTGTTTAGTTTTCTAATTTTGTGTTGTGAATTAGGCTGGATGATTTTTCAAATGTGAAAAAGGATGCAACTTCGCTGGCAACAAAAGTTACTCAACAGTCACTGAAGCTGTTAAATGAGGAGAGCTCATCTGTTGTATTGGTTGGTATATAACAGTATTCTCGTGCACTGTTTTTTAATGTGTTTTGGTGTGTGATTTTGTTTTTGTATTGGATAAAGTTGTGATAAATGGGCGGCACATGTAGTATGTATGTGAAGGTTAGTTAGAATTGTTTTCAATGGTGTGATGTAAGTGAAAGATTTGTGATCAAAATACTAGTATATGTTTATGACAGACATGCACTTGAACTGAGGTATCTGCGGTTTGGTTCAAAAAGGATCTGTAGTGCAAACTCATTCAAGTGCATTTAGAAATTAGAATGCAGATGTATTGCACCTATCAGTGGAATGTCAGTTCAGATCTTTATTTATAGATTTATAATTAATTAGTTAAAAATATCCTTCCATTTTATTTAACTTTATGCAGATTGCAGACATGTTTTGGAAGATATCTAAGATTGGAAAGAGTAAAAATAAGCAAAGGATAATGAATTTCTACTGAGCTTGCCTTTTTTCCTTTTGTTTTACTTCATCTATGTTTGAAAAAATTATTTTATGGCCCATCAAGTCTATGAAGATGTTGACTCTGATAACACTAATTGAACAGTGATAGTTTCTGCTGTGCAAGTTTAATCTTTTTTTTTTCTGGGATGAATTAACTGCAGGAAGAAGCTATGTGTCTTTTACGTACCTTGATTGATTTCTTTCCGTCAGCAGTTCACCGACATTATGACAGTGTAAGTGGTTACCCTTTATAATCTACAAACATACGGGATATTTGAAGAGATTTGACCTCTTGATAAATGAATTTATTATTTTAGGTTGAAGCTGCTATTGTTTCAAAGCTCATATCTGGAAAATGCTCTCCAAGTGTTTTAAAGGTGAGAGTTTGTGAATTATTCGATTTGTCACTAAGTTAAAATTAATCTTACCAAACTACTGGCACTTACAGAACCTAGGCCATGGGTTATCACTGCTTCCAAAATCCAGAGGAGATGAGGATAGCTGGTCCCTGATGATGAATAAGATTTTACTTTATGTAAACAGCCAGTTGAATGATGCATTCCAGGGTCTAGAAGAAGGTACTAAGAGAAGTTTCCATTAGCAGTTGCTGATATTAGTAGTAATTACATGTCTAAGTCGTTTTATTACAGAGACCAGAAATGCAAAAGCAATGAGGGCTTTGCTTCCAGCTGGCAAAGAACCTCCACCTCCACTAGGAGGCTCAGAAGTGTCTGATCAAAGCTCAGATATTTCAACCAGGAGCCCCGAGCGACTGTTGGCATCTAGAATTTCTTCTCTTCTGCAGTGCTGTTCTGACATGCTAACAACTCCTTACCCTGTTATGGTATTCTCTTATTTTGCATCTGCTTTCGAATGAAAGCATGAATTCATGTTTTGCGGTTTGATTTTCTGCCAATCAGAATAAAGAATAACACGTGTGAAATATCAGGTTCATGTTCCTATTTGTGGTTTGATAGCCCTTGCTGGGAGGGTGCTATTGGTCGATGGTTCCTTGCCTTTATCTTCGTATTCTTTTATGACCACCCTGAAACAAGAATTTGTTTGTTCGGAAATCCCAAATATGCAATTCCAAAGTCTGGAAATCCTCACAGCTATTGTCAAGGGGCTGGGCAGGTATATCATATATTGTCAAAGAGCAACTGATACCAAACAAGAATTACTGTACTGATGATGTTGATATGATGTGGTGCTTCGAAGGGTAGCATGTTTATATCTTTGGCTACAGGTTTAGGTCTAAGTGCATACCATTTCATATCACAGTACTGTATCAATAAGTGTTAATAGAAGAGACAACTTTGCACCATGTAGGTAAAGGTGAAAAAAGAAGTAAATCACCAAGAAACTATTATAACTGAAAAGAGAATTATGGTCCCAAGCTACATTCTACCCAAAAGATGAGCGTAGGAGAATATTGTAGATATTTCAATTGAGTTCCCTAAACTGTACCGACTTTTGTAACAATCTCAAGCATTTATGAGCTTCCTGATTTGAAGTTAAAATTATAAAAGTACAGATGGAAGATTGTAGGATAACTGAGGCCACAAATAAGTAGTTCCTACACAGATCATTGTCTTGTTTCTATTGCTGCCATGTCTTCTAGAACGTAAATACTACGGAGTATCTGTTAAAATTCTTCGAAGTGCTTCAGCTTTAATTTTTTAACAAAAGTTCTTCAAGCTCTGTTGATGTTCAGACTTTGTAATTTCTTTCACGCAGCCAAGTCTTACCTTATGTTGCGGAAATTTTTGAGTTGCTGAAAGAATACTTGAGCAGATGTAAAATCCCTGGGCTGAAGATAAAAGCATACTCAATTCTGAAAGTCCTCCTAATATCAATGGGCGTTGGTATGATAACATGTTTTCAGTTTTAATAATTAAATGCTGATGGGTAGACTCCTGTAACCATGACATTTACAGCGGTGCGTGTGTTATGTTGAGAAGATGCAATGAAGTCTTCGTTTAGTCATAGCCTTTGTTTTTGCTCTTTGGGCAGGGCTTGCAATTCATGTTAGCCAGAATATTGTCAGCAATGTATTCGTTGACTTAGATTTCCTTGGGATTGAGAAGGACGTCAAAAGCTCAGGTACAAACACAAAGGTCCAGGCAGAATTGTCCAATGACTTCCACTATAAGAAAAGGAAGCGTGGGAAAGTTTCATTGCAAGAGCAGCCTACTCATGGTGATCTGGAAGGGGAAGTGTCAATTAATTCAACTCCTATATCCGTGAAGATTGCAGCGTTGGAGGCACTAGAAGCACTCCTCACTGTGGTACGTTCTTCTGACGATAATCATGAGTTAAGATTCAAGTTTTTCTTTGAAATGTTTCATTCCATATTGTATCCTCAGAAATAGATGATATAACATTGACTACCACCTTCACCTTTCAAATGTTCCATTACATTCTAATGGATGGTAAATCCAAAGTGCCAGACTTCAATATTTTTTCTTGGGCGTTTCAACATTGAGATTCATTCTTTCTAAAAATTACCACAGTTCATGTTTTAAGTGTGTGGCCCACCATGATGTCCATATTAATACCTGAAATATAGTTTTCGGTTTAGTTCAAGTAAAAGCTATCTCATACCCAACCCTTTAGTAATAGCTGTTTTTGTCTCGTTAAGTTTGACAACGGTCGAGTGCTTGTAATATTATATTCATTGAGTTGAACAAATCTACAATTGTTAACAGGGTGGTTCAGTTAGATCTGAAAGCTGGCGAGGAGACGTTGATAAATTACTTATAACTGTGGCCACATATGCTTGTAGAGGTGGGTCCAAGGAGGAAAGGAAGATTCTTCTATCAGGTGATGCTACGCCTACGTGGGCGGACTTCCAAGTAGCTGCATTACGTGCACTTCTGGCATCTCTTCTTTCACCTGGCAGAGTACGCCCATCTCATCTGGCGCTTGGTCTACAGCTTTTCCGTAAAGGTAATATATTATGCTCTATTGGTCTTCCTTTCTTGAATCTTACAAATGCACAATTGCCTAAGAGTATGCATAGATTCGTCTGCTGCACAATAACGAAGATATACACGAGTTGCTCTTTCTGCTGCTTCTCTCTGTTGCTTATGCTTGTTATTCTGTAGGCACGCAAGCAACAGACACAAAGCTTGCTGAGTATTGTGGGCATGCACTGCTGGCTTTAGAAGTGCTCATACACCCGAGGAGCCTGCCTTTGTTGAATTTCAATTCCGATGGCGATGGGTATAAAGCTCTTGGCCACTTGCGCGATCCTATATACCCTAGTGGAGACAGACAAATTCCTAATTATCAACATGATGAGCCTGAATCAGAAGAAGACGATCTCATTGAAAATTGGCGTGGAAAAGACGATGAAATGGAGATTCAAGTCACAGAGAGGCAACAGCCCATGGAGCCTGCTGACGAAGTCACTTCTGGTGTTGATGTCCTCAAGAAAAATGAGGTTACAACCTCAGAAAATGGTCCTGACAACAATGGCATTGAAGCGAAACGCTTCAAAAGTGCAATTGACCAAAGTGGAGGCGTGTTGGAAAGCGTTGAGCTGGAGCCTGCAAATGGGAAAGCTGCACCAGTAGAGAACAGCGTCACAGCTGAGAGTGGTGCGGTTTCTGTTTCAGAGACTATACTTGAAAGAATATCTGCTAGATTATCTAATATCGACAGAAGTGATGAGGTGATGTTCGAATCAGACGATGAAGATGTATTTCCAGACATCGTGGATGGCGATCCAGATTCTGACTAGATTATTGAGACTTGATGGTTAACTGGTGGAGTTCAAGAGCTTGCTCTGATTAATGTTCAACACCAAATTTTTATGGATGATAGTAGTAAATTTTTGAGTTATTGTAGTTTGTGTACTACATTTTAATGTCATGAAAATTTACCATTTTAATGATATGTGATCTCTGAATAACTGTGTGTTTGATTCGCTAATAAAATATCTTAAGATGGATAAATTATCACATGTTTCTATATCTTACTTAGTTATTGGAGATAAAACTGAATTATTTTCGTAGTTTGACTAAACAGGTCAATCAATTGGTGCTGACTTATTTGGCTGTTTTTGGCCTTTACTTTTAAATTTGTAAATCTCAAAATTCTAAATACAACAGCTTACAGAGAGTTGGTGATTAATAATATCATTCAAATTGTATTGGTAGTAGCCTTGTACTAGTATAAGATTGCTCAAGTCACACTACTAGTCTATAAGAAATTCTTTTGTCAATTGTACCAATAATAAATTAAGAAGGCTACACTCAAAATAAACCTATTTTCATTTAGGATACAATTACAAGAGTACTAATAATAAATATTTTTGGGCACACCAGCACTTTTTATATTCAAAGCTTGGCTGTCTAATTTAGACTCTTTTTTAATTTATTCACACTTGACCTTAGTGGAGCACAATTTTTAATACTATAGTATGATATTTATTGACAAATTTCAGCAGCCTTCCCACTCCACCTACCACTCCACCACTTAATAGTCAATTAAGTAGCACTTTACTAAGTCAGTACAGATTTTAAGTTAGGATAGCATGCTATAGAAATCCCAAAATTTTGTTAAACTCTTGTTAATTTCACAACTTCTATCTATAGCAAATTATATTACTATAATTTTAATACAGTAGTATTTTTCTTAATTGTTCTTTTGATTTAAATATGAGAAAAATTGTGTATGGCTAAGCTAAATCTATGATTTTTATGCATATTAATATACTACTACTACTATTACTATATTTTTTGTAAATTTCTAAACTTGGGATACTAACATGACTTAATTGACTAAATTACACATTGGTGGTGTGCCTAGTTTGTAACGAAGCCTAACTGTTTTTTAAGCTCATTCAATTCAACAATGGCGTCCCTCTAAGCTGACCAATCTACCCCTTCCACACACACTGCGCATGAACCTATACCTATAAACCAACTCAATCCACTCACATTTGCGTAACTACTTCGCCTCAACCTGTCAGATCCGATCCACACCAGCCACAGCCAAGGCAGAAATCGAGACAATTTCATGGCGGCGGAGAAATGGGTTGTGAGTGTGACGGCGCAGACGCCGACGAACATAGCGGTGATTAAGTACTGGGGGAAGAGGGACGAGGAGCTCATTCTTCCGATCAACGACAGCATCAGTGTGACTCTCGACCCCGGCCACCTCTGCACCACCACCTCTGTCGCTGTCAGCCCCGCCTTCACTCACGATCGTATCTGGCTCAACGGAAAGGTACAATTACATCGAGTTTTATGATTTTTTTTTTCTTGCTCGCTTCTTTGGTTTTGCTTGAGTTGATGCCGTTTGACCTAATTGTATTTTGTATACAAATGTGTGTGTGTGTGTGTGTTAATTCAGGCTTGAACTGATGATTTCTGCAGTAAAAATTTCTTCCACTTTAAGTTAAAGGTTTGAAGAGATTTATGAATATGATTAAAGGTTTGGTTGTTTTGGTCTTCGTAATGAATGTGAATTTGAAGATGGGCTTGTTCAATTAGTGAGTTGAGTTTGCTAAGGAATGTAGAGTTATAAGTAGAATCACAGGAGATATTGAGGAAAAATAACCAGGCTTGGCTAGTGTCCACCGTTGCTGTAGCTTGATAGACTATTTGGGAGTGCTGTATCCGTTCGATTAGCCCTGTGCTAACTAGGATTTCTTAACAGTGCAATATATCTTATGTGTTTCTTGCTTGAATAGGAGGTATCTCTTTCTGGAGGCAGATTCCAAAACGTGTTGAGAGAAATTCGCTCACGTGCTACTGATTATGAGGATGAGAAGAGGGGCATCAAGATCACAAAAAAGGACTGGGAGAAGCTGCGTGTGCACATTGTTTCTTATAACAATTTCCCTACTGCTGCTGGTTTAGCATCATCAGCTGCTGGTTTGGCATGCCTGGGTAATTTGATATTCACTCAATCACTTGCTTAAAAAATTATAAGATCCTGCCTTTTTTTTCTGTTCCACATCACATGATTATCTTGCACTCCTTCAAACAATGAAGCATTTCTATTCTTAGAGTTGTGTAAATGAACTTTCTGATTACCTGAATATGAATTGCTCTTCCCTCAAAAAAAAAAAAAAAACTATGAAGGCTTGTGTTTGGTTGTTCACCCAAAATTCAAATGTCGTTTAGTATAGTAAAGTGGCTGAAATATTTCAGTTCTACATTCATTTTAACTAATGTGATCATTTTTATTCAGTTTTTTCCTTGGCAAAGCTCATGAATGTGAAAGAAGATCACAGCCAATTGTCTGCTATTGCAAGGTAAATATAGATTTCCCGAGTTCATTGATCTCAGATATGTCCTCACTATCGTCTGACCAGAACCTATAGAGTTTAGTACCACAAATTTAATTACTGTCTTTTTCTGTATACATATCAGGCAAGGGTCAGGAAGTGCTTGCCGCAGCTTGTATGGTGGATTTGTCAAGTGGATCATGGGAAAAGTAATTTTCATAAATAGATTATTTTATATACTTTTTGTTCTTTGATTATTGTTACTTTTCTAATTATTTCCCTGGATGACTGCAGGAGGATAATGGCAGTGACAGTATTGCTGTGCAACTTGCCGATGAAAAGCACTGGGATGACCTCGTTATTATCATTGCAGTGGTGTGTATCCGTATTTCTCTTAACATCACATTTATTTGCTAGCTTATTGTGTAATTGTGTTATTATAGCATATTACTTGTTTTTAAGTGGTGTTTGTTTGAATTTCAGGTAAGCTCAAAACAGAAGGAAACTAGTAGTACATCTGGAATGCGTGACACAGTTGAAACCAGTGAGCTTATAAAACATAGAGCAAAGGTATGCCAGTGACATTCCCTAATACTGTATGAACTTTGTCAATATTTCACGCCCCACTTGATTTTTGAAATCCCTCTCGAGTCTCTTTGCTGTCTCTGTCTTTATGTTGGATACTATGGCATCAGTGTTTAGACTGACTAAGAATCCAATGTCTTGCTGAAATTTCACAGGAAGTAGTACCGAAGCGTATAAAAGAAATGGAAGCAGCTATAGCTAAGCGTGATTTTCCTTCTTTTGCTCGTCTGGCTTGTGCGGACAGTAATCAGTTCCATGCAGTTTGCCTGGACACCCTGCCCCCCATATTCTACATGAATGACACATCCCACAGGCAAGCACCCTTCTTCAGTTCTAATCAACACCATATTATCTTTTCAAATAATTGAGCATTTTTTTTTGTAAATCATCACTTTGAAGCTCATCGAGGCATTAATATTTCAGGATTATCAGCGGTGTTGAGAAATGGAATCGTCATGAAGGAACACCTCAGGTTAATCTCTTTCTCTTTACATCTAGAATGAATAGGGGAAGTTTTTTCAACTTGCATGTCGGAACAATTCAGACAATTTTTACCACTTTCTTTGGATGTGAGCCTTTTCGTTCATCTTCACAAGCTGATAAGAAATCAAGATAGTCGAAACGCAACTCCCTATCCACAAATGGATTGTTTGAATGCCCACTTCCTATTAATCTCTTGTCACTCTACACGTTCCAGTTATTTTAAGATAGACTTTAGCTAGAACCAGAAGGTTACTAATAGAAAGATGATTTACAGGTGGCTTATACCTTTGATGCTGGGCCAAATGCAGTTCTAATCTCAAAAGACAGGAAGACTGCAGCCCTTTTGCTTCAGAGGCTGCTCTTTCAGTTCCCTCCTCAATCAGATGCTGACTTGAACAGGTAGTTCCGAGTTCCCAAATTATAGGTGTTTCTTGCATGTATAATCTTGACACACGATAAGTCATGTGGTTCTGTATGCGACCCCCATTTCCACAGCTATGTCATTGGTGATAAGACGATACTTAAAGATGCTGGCATTGAGGACTTGAAGGATATTGAAGCTTTGGCTCCGCCTCCTGAGAATGCGTCAACCCAGAGATGTAGGGGAGATGTTAGCTACTTTATCTGCACAAAACCCGGGAGAGGACCCGCTGTGCTGGCCGATGAAAGCCAGTCTCTTATTAACCCTGAAACTGGGCTGCCCAAGTGAATCGCCACGTTTCAAAAGTCGAGTTCGTACTGAGAAAATTCAAGCTGTGAACCTTTACATTAATTGTTGTAATGAGTTTTTCTTGTTAAGCCATTTTATCTTGCTTTTTTACCAAATTATTGTGTAAACATCTCTTCAGAAATATAGACAAATAAATTCAGTTTGCCATATGTTTGTTTTCCATCTCATTATAATGCAAACACTATTGCTTCAGACACAAATGATACTTGAACATATAACTCCCATATAAAATCCTCGTACATAATCTCCTTACTCCAAAACTCATTCTACATTCTATCAATAGTTGGGATTAAATTCATGTAACATGAAGTCTCAACAGACACAAGAATAACAACACGGTGCAGGTATCGAACATTTCTAAAATCACTTGTCGCCTACCAGGAGTGCATTCAAGATAGCGTCTGTCGCGGTGATGTCACCATGTGGAAACAGATGCCCAGCATTTGGCATTTCATGGTATTGTATCCACCGGAGCTTCTTTGCAATGTAGCTTTGCAGAGTGACGGGAACCAAGCCATCATTATCTCCCTGCCACAAGTGCACAGACCCTTCTCTGTCGACGAAAGGATTATCAAGATCCATAGGATCAAAATCCCAACTCCCAAACCCAATCATCATATCACGGTGAAGTGACTCGAACAGCCCCTGTTGCGTTGAATAATCCTGTCGACAAGCAAGATAAGAAGTAAAAGCAGTTTCCTCAGTTTCATGCCATTCTAAAAATGAGATGAAAACAAGTACCCGGTTAACCATTGAAGCCGATAACTTTGCTAGAACTTGGAGATCCGGTGCAGTGAAATTAGGTCTTCCAGCAGCAACACTGGAGGGAGGAAACCATTTCTGAGTGTTCCACCAATAAACGAGTGAAGGAGCGTAGTGTGCCACCCGTAATGCCCACTGGTCTTGTGGGAACTGCTCATAGTATGCTTCTGTTGCTAGCTTCGCAGGAAAACCCGGCCACCAATAATTGATAACGGGTGCTATCATCGCCACTCCTGCTAGCCTGCAATCATATACCAATTTCACATAACCAAACACAAACAGTTGATCATATAGTATCAAAGATCATTTTTTTACCTATGAGGAATGTACTTGAGGCAACCCCAAACCACTTGCCCTCCCATGGAAGTTCCAATAATGTAAAACTTGGGGCCGAGTGCTAGTTTATCTCCGAGCTCTTCTATGTCCAACGCAATGCTCTCCACCGTTCTTTTTGGGTCGGGATCACTCTCTCCATAACCCGGTCTATCAAACGAAACCAAGTGTATCCCCAGTTTCTCAACCAATGCCTGAAAAGTACTTACAAGTCACCTTCACCAAGAACAGAGATAGCTAAAGAGAAAAGGGCTCTATAACTCAGAACCATACCGATCTAGCAAAGTGCGCCTCGTTTTTATTAGAGCCAAATCCATGAACCAGAATGATCTTATAATTAGCTGTCTCTTTGGAGACTCCATGCTCCAAGTAGGCCAAGTGCCTTCCATCCCTAAGTTTGATTCTAGGCCCTTCGACTGATGGGCCACCGGTGGAACCACAGAGCCGAGGGGTTGGAGGACACAAGGCTTGGTATGACCACGCTAGTAACGCGATCAACAACACTGCTATAGCTTTCCAAAACATAGCTGACATAGAGAATACTAGTATTATACATGAGTCCTTGTGAGAGTTTAATCTCTAAATTAAAATCAAGGGATTGGTTTATAAAAATACAAAGAGAGAATTGGTTAGCACAGTCTTTTAATCCAACAGTCACAAAATATAAAAACAAAAGCTTCATGTATTTTTCTTGAAATCGGTTGTAGCTTCATCAGATTATTACATTGTAATCAACTGAAAATATAAGATACAATCCCAGATTCAAAATAATCTACTACAAGAATCCAAATTCACAGCAAAAGCACATCTAAAATTTTCAAGAAACAGGATAAAATGAATATGGTTATGAATATGAATCTGAAAATGGAAACAAATACAACTTCTCCAACAATCCCACATATTAAAAAACAAACAAAAACACACATATAACAAGAATCTGAAATCGAATTATGAGCTCAAACAGAAATGAAGTACCAAAGCTTCAACCTTTGAGAGACAGTCTGCTCTTTGGATTGCTTCAGCTAATGAGTTAATCCACCAGTTTCAATAACCAAAGAGCAAAGTAAACAAAGAGGGAAAAAAAATCGGTTTTGTTTATGAAATGGTGGTTGAAGTTAAATATTTTTCAAAGTGGATACGCCTACTGCATCGATAGTGATATCAGAAGCAACTAACACTTTTGACTTAATCTATTTTATAATCATATAAATTGGAATTTTCTATTTTTTTTCCATAATTCGTAGTATCATTTATTATTTCTTTTATATTATAAGACCAGTAACTCATAATAATATTATTACATGTGAAAAAATGAGTGGAATCATAAAATGAAGAGTTATAAGGATAATTATAAATTTATAATGATAAGATAAAGAAATTAAATAGGAGTAATACTTCGTTATTTTGTGTTTAATTGAATATTTAAATGTAAGGATCAATAATGCATTAACAAACATGTCTAAGATTCCTCATATCTATAGCATCCGTACAATATATATTAGTGTCATTAAAAGCGAATGGAGAAAAATCTATTTTATCGAATATAGTTTCGGGATAGATCAACAAAATAATGAAAATGTGGTAGTAGTAGTTTTGCCTTTTCTCAGCCTTTTGTATAAAGTTTTAAAATAATCTATTCTACATTGTAGCCATCACGTTGCAATTAATTGCGGTGAGAATATTTTAGAATTATTTTAATAATTTATAATTTTAATATATTATTAAAAATATTACTCCTATTGTTTCTTTAGTTTTATTTAACATTTATATTGCTATTTGATAAAATTAAGTTTAATTGGTACTAAGTATATAAATTATTCTTATTTTTTACTATGTTTTAACTAATTTTATTATTAATATAACCAGTAACTTGGTTATCCCGAGTTTGATATGATAGCTTTCTAACACAGTAGTATTCATAATTTTGGATTTTAGTGAAAAAAGATGATCTAAAATAATTTGAAAGTCATTATTACGAAACTCTATGTTTTCATTTTTATAGTAGGATGTATATATGTACAATTAGAAAGATATTATTGAGAGCTTTCAAATCATACTCCTAAAAATTGATATAGGACAATAAAATTTAAACTTCTATCTAATTCTAAAAAAAGTAGTAAAAGTTTATGTTTGGTAAGAAAATCAAAATTTTAGTATACTTTATGGCAGATAATTAATTCATAAAAATAGATATTTCAAACATTTGTTAAATTTTTTTAGGTTGTGGCTTGTGAGTTTAACACGTGTTAAATAGAGCTACTAGGAGTAGTATCTTTGTCATCCATAATTACAATAAATAAGTCATAACTAAATCTTGACAATTCACAATAAAAGTCACAACTCATAACCCTCCATGATGATCACAGGCCACAGCATAATAAGATTTACACTACAAATAATTAACGTAGTAAAAGAAAATTTTATAAAAATTAAAT
Organism: Salvia hispanica; assembly: GCF_023119035.1. Lineage (NCBI taxonomy): Eukaryota > Viridiplantae > Streptophyta > Magnoliopsida > Lamiales > Lamiaceae > Salvia > Salvia hispanica. Next base: position 8,747,470 of record NC_062967.1, on the reverse strand, counting down.
TTTGGAAATACCATTATTCATCAAGAAAGACCCTCAAAGCCAGCAATCATCAATCAAATGCAATGAAAAAAATGTTTGCACAATCTTGATGCTCAGACTTGTTCTTGTAAAGGTTCTTCACATACATCCAGAATTGAAATAAAATTTAGTAACAATCACACTCAATGCATAAAAATGGGCAAAAAAAACAAATCAGTGAACCATTTTATCAGCCATCAAAAGCTTGCTCAATATAGCATCTTTGACATCAGTTTCACCACATGAGAAGAGATGTCCAGCATTTGGCAGCTCATGGTATTGCACCCATGGCAACTGCTTGGCAATGCAGCGTTGAAGCGACACGGGCACGACCCCGTCATCAGTGCCATGCCACAGATGAACAGAGCCCTCTCCATTTGGGAAGGGATTCTCAAGCTGCATTGGATCAAGATCCCTGTGCCCGAATCCCACCATCATGTCGCGGTGGTAGGACTCGTGCACGCCCTGCTGCGTCGCGTACGCCTGGTCACATCAACGATCGAGCAATCATGTCAGCAAGAAAGCGAAGATGCTAATGGCATTGCCCTGTGAGGGAAAGTGTACCTTGTGAGACACTCCTGAGGCAGCCATTTTGGCGATGATTTGGAGGTCGGGCGCTGTGAAGTTTTGTGTACCAGCAGCAACGCTGGAGCCCGGGAACCATTTCTGAGTGTTCCACCAGTAGACGAGCCAGGGGACGTGGCGTGCAACACGCAACGCCCACTGGTCCTGCACGGGTTGGAGATTGTATGCCTCTGTGGCTAAAGCGGGGGGAAAACTAGGCCACCAGTAGTTCACAACTGGAGCTAACAATGCAGCCCCTTTTACCCTGTCACAGTTTATAAAGTTATACAGAATTTATCAAAGAGAAACACCTAAACATATCAATAATGAGCAAAATATGTGATCTGAGGCAAAACTATTAAGCAAAATATGTGATCTTAGGCAAAAATTTTAAGCATAACATGTGATCTGAGGCAAAACTATTGAGCAAAATATGTGATCTGAGGCAAAATTATTGAGCAAAATATCTGATCTGAGGCAAAATTATAGAGCAAAATATGTGATCTGAGGCAAAGTTATAGAGAAAAATAGTGTGATATGAGGCCAAATTATAGAGCAAAATATGTGATCAAGGCAAAGCATTATTACCTGTGAGGAATGTATTTGAGGCATCCCCAGACAGCCTGTCCTCCCATGGAAATTCCAATGATATAAAACTTTGCACCGAGTTCTAACTGATGTCCGAGCTCTTCTATGTCTAATGCTAGGCTCTTTATGGTCCTCTTTGGGTCGGGATCGCTCTCTCCATAACCCGGCCTATCAAAGGAGACGAAGTATATGCCCAGTTTCTCCACCAAATCCTGTTGGAAGCAAAAACAGATAATCATTTGTGATGTTCCTATTCCCTCCATGGCAAAAGGGGATAACGTTGGTACCGTGACAGTGATGGAGGCTTCGTGTTTGCTAGAGCTGAAGCCGTGGACCAAGATGACCTTGTATTTGGCTGCCTCTTTAGGGACTCCATGCTCTTTGTATGATAAGTTCCTTCCATCCCTTAGTTTGATTCTAGGTCCTACGAGGGGTGGCCCGCCCTTCGTGCCACAAAGGCGTGGTGGTGGTGGGCGCAAGGGCCGGTAAGCCCATGCCACGAACCCAAACAACAACACCACTCCAATTTTCCAAGACATTGCTGTGAATAGGGGAAAAACACATCATTTGAGAATTCATTTCCAACCATACATTCATGGCACTCAATTTCTATGATCAGATCTAATTCTCACAAAACCAGAGGCATTGATCACTCTATTGTCATGAATTAAACACAATTTATGTGAATGTATGACATCATTGTGTGTTAGTATCCAGTATCCACAAAACAAAATAAAAATTGGAATATGTGGAATTGAAAACCTAGTTTCACCATGCACCCAAATTCATAGTGCTTAAAATGCAGCAGAATTCAGATAATTTTTCATTTTTACTATGTATTGCTAACAATAAAACAGCTTACAAATTCCAAAGAAACAGTGGATCATTCATGTACACACCAACATCATTAGAAATTTCCTAACAATCCCACAAAATCAACACATATAGATATATCAACAAACCAAAATTGGAATAATGTAAAAGTGAAAGTGATCAAACAGTATGAATTCAACAAAAAATTGTCACCTCTATGATAGTTTTCTGTAGAGATTGCTTCTGCTAATGCATTGTGTGTGTGTGTGAAGTTGATAGGAGTATTTGAAAAGTGGAAGTTGAAATGTGAAAAGCCAATATTTGAAAGTGACGAGAGAAATTCGTTTGGTAAGACTATACTTTGTGTTAACTCTTAAGCAAAGAATATTACCAAAAAAAAAAAGATAATATGGCCTTTTTACACTTTAATGCAAAAAAGTTTTTAAATTTTACTATTGGAAATAAAATCCTATGAAGTATTCAAATATTCAATAATTATATTGCTTGATTGCCACACTTATACATGAAAATTTTCAAACCGTAGTCAATTACTACTAATTAATTGAGAAGTAAAGAAACGTTATAAAAAATTAATTTAAATAATATTTGTTGCGAAACAGAAACACAATATCTAATTAGATATTTTTGTTAATATTGTTTTTATGGAAATAATATCAAACGGATATATTTGATATGGAAATATCGTGATTAATTAAGGAAATAACGATCAAGAGTGTTTATCTTTAATCCTTATATATATATCGATCTTCTTTAGAAATCTATATAAGCAGTGCACAGAAATTAGGATCGACATTGATGAATAATTCAATGGAAATCTCGGATAACAGCCTTGAATATCAAAGAGCATCATGGAACGCTCTGAGGAAGAGCATCAATGGATTGGTGAACAAAGTGACCGCCGCGAACATCAGGAACATCGTTCCGGAGCTGTTTGCTGAAAATCTGATTCGAGGCCGGGGTTTATTCTGTCGAACATGCCTCAAGTCCCAACTCGCGTCGCCGGGATTCACCGACGTTTTCGCAGCTTTGGTTTCTGTCGTCAACGCCAAGTTCCCTCAAGTAGGCTATCTTTTGCTGCGGAGGATCGTACTGCAACTGCAGAGGGCGTATAAACGCAACGACAAGGTTTGTATCTTAAATTCCTTTGAATATGATTGTGTGTTATGCTGAATATCTGTGCTTAATTGTGTGTTATGGTGAAATCTGTGCTTAATTGTGCATTATGATGAAAGTCTTTTGGCTGTCGAATCCTAATTTCCCCCCCTAATTTCGTTAAAATTTTGAAAATCTCTGATTAATTGTGTATTATGGTGAAATCTGTGCTTAATTGTGCATTATGGTGAAAATCTTGTCGGCTGTCAAACCCTAATTTCGTTAAAACCTTGAAAATCTCTGCTTAATTGTGTGTTATGGTGATATCTGTGTTTAATTGCGTATAAGGCTGAAAATCTTTTGGCGGTAAAACCCTAATTTTTTCCCTAATTTTGGTAAAACCTTGAAAATCTGTGCTTAATTGTGGGTTATGGTGAAATCTGTGCTTAATTGTGGGTTATGGTGAAAATCTTGTGGTGATCGTACCCTAATATTTTCCCCAATTCGTTAAAATCTTGTGGCAGACACAACTAGTTGCGGCGGTGAAATTCATAGCTCACCTGTTGAATCAGCGGATAGTTGATGAGCTTATCGGCCTTGAGCTGCTGACGTTGCTGCTGGAGAAGCCGACCGATGATAGTGTTGAAGTAGCTGTTGGCTTTGTTGCAGAATGTGGGTCCTTGCTGCAGGACCTTTGCCCCAAAGGAATGAATGGTAAGACTTAAGAGTCTGGTTTGTTATTGTTTAGGCAAAAAAACTAGATTTTAGTTGTTGATTTGCAGGATATATCTCTCTGAAACACTGTTTCTTCGATCTTATCAGGTGTGCTTGAGAGGTTGCGAGGGATTCTTTACGAAGGAGATATAGATAAGCATGTCCAGTTCTTGATTGAAGGCCTCTTTGCGTTGCGGAAGGCAGCAAAGTTTCAGATTATGCGTCCGGAACTGGACCTGGTGGAGCAGGATGACCAATTCACTCATCAAGTTTCTCTCTTGGATGAGATAGATGGTGAAAGTGGTTTAGATGTGTTCCAGCCAGATCCCCAGTTCGTGGAGAATGAGAAGATGTATGAGGACCTAAAGAAGCAAATATTACCTGAAGATGAAGATGATGAAGATCAAATTGCAGATTCAGTGGATAGCAATGAGGAAGAGGACGAGGAGCAGATAAAAGACGAGACCGGGACGGACTTGGTTAACCTCCGGAGAACCATCTATTTGACAATCAAGTCAAGTCTTGATTTTGAAGAAGCTGGACATAAGTTGTTGAAGATCGACATATCTGGTATGGAGAAGGAGCTATGCGTCATGCTTTTGGAGTGTTGCGGTGAGGAGACAACTTACAGCCGCTACTACGGACTCCTCGGGCAGCGGTTGTGTCTGATGAACAGAATCCACCAGGAGAGCTTCGAAAAATGTTTTGCCGACCAGTACTCCATGATTCATCAGGAGGTGGAGACTGTTAAACTGAGAAATGTTGCAAAACTATTCGCTCATTTGCTGGCCATGGACGCGTTGCATTGGCGCATCTTGGACTGCATTCAGTTAACAGAAGAGGAAACAACTTCTTCGTCTCGGATCTTCCTCAAGATTTTCTTCCATGAGCTGTCCGGCCACCTGGGCATTTGGTTGCTTAATCAACGCCTTAGTCAAGACTCGTTTGAGTCTATTTTTCCCAAGGACAATCCGAAGAACACTAGGTTTGCTATCAACTTCTTCACTTCCATTGGACTTGGTGGGATCACAGAGAACCTGCGTGAGTATCTCAAGAACATGCAGAACGAAGGAAAGCAGAAGAAAAGGAAAACGAATGTATAGTCCTAGTTAATCTCGTAGTAAATTTTAGTATGGTTATCATCTAAAAATTTTGAAATGTGTAAAAGGCTATAGATGTGAATTGAAATAGAATTGAAATATATTTCCATTATGGTTGGACCGTATTATACCAGACTAGATACTGAGATAGCAATTCAACCAAACTTGTGGAGTTTTCACAATTAAAACAATTTAATTAATCTTAAAGGTATGACACGAACAGATATTATATGAATAATTGAAGTTTTCTTTATTATACTTGGCGTACCTTATTAAGGAAATTAAAATGCTATCTCAATTAATTGTATAAGTAAAAATTAGATTAAAAGGATAATCCATTCACAGTTAGAATAGCAACGATGCCAACAAACAGAAGGCGTAAAATGGGACATTACAATTGCTATCATAGAATTTAAGATGTTCAATCAAACTCGAGCATAATAACCACAAGTCTAAACAAATTATATTCAGCCGACTAACAGACGGCAATATCCTCACTTGATGCATTCTTCATCCTGCGTCGCAGTCAGCCATATATGTACCGGTGCTGTGACAACAAAGCAAATCGGAATAAGATAAAAATCCAATTTTATTTTTTCAACAAAGAAGAGATGAAAGCTAGTAATATACCCCATGACGAATGCAGAACACTGATATGTTGCAGTTCATGGGTGGATTTTCATCATCATCATCATTACAAGCAGTAACAAAGCAGAGGTCTAGGGACCTCATACAATCTTTTGCACTGCCACTGTTGTTCACATGCTCCGTCTACGCGACGAAAGCCATATAAACTGAGAGTAGCTGAATGGGCACAAGCAAAGAGCACATGCTTGAGCACCATCAGCATATCTCAGTTTCTTATGCCTGCACCCCACTCGGTTGGGCCAAATTTGCTGCCCTAGCAGCAACAGGTCAACCATGCCCAACTCGATCCTGAGAGGGTGCAGGCATGGCCCAAGCCCCTCACCGGGGCCGGGCTAATCCGAAACTTGCATCAGGTTGTTGCTGATGAGACTGAAAAGAGATATGGGTTGAACTTAGGATCATAAATGATTGTCGAGAAATGTCTATGTCCATTAAACTAAACAAGGTAGACAGGCCCTTAAATAAACTCAATAAATGAAACTAGTCCCTCAAAACAATTATAAAAAAGAATGCACAAACACATCAGTAACACTGTATGTGATAATGCACCTGGGATTGGAGGATAGTAGTTAGCATGTGTCACTACAATATATATCCTATTAGTCACTCATGTTAGCAAAATTTGTCATTCTTGAAGTTATAGAGCAACCAGCAATGAAAACAAAGAACTCCTTACCCTAACCAACCACAGGGTGATACTATATGCAGTCAATTGCTTCATCAGTTACAGGAAACTTACAGCAATCTTGCAACTTTCAACATCAAAGTTTTATTATTTAAACAAGAATGGGTTATTACAGAAAGAAAAAAAAAAACATTTCAGAGTCTCAGACATGTAAGGAAACAAACTTCTACATGATTCATAACAATAAGCAAATGTCTATTGATTCCCAGTGCTACTTTTATCTAGAGTAATATTGTCAACTTATTATGAAAGGACAGTATTAATCCATAAACTGCACATGGAAGTGATGCATAATACACCAGCAGCTCCATTATATGCTAAAACCAGAAATAACAGATACTTATATCATGAAAATACACTTAGGAACAGTTTCGCCTCAAATATTATTAATGATTCCAAGTCCTGTGATGTGTGACCTCTAAGCACATCATGATAACTGAAGTGATGCATTTTACATATCATACCTGTGAAAAAGGCTGGTGAACTGGATCAAGAGGATGGAGATATGGCATTCCAGGTCGTTGACAAGCGTATTGAGGAGAATGTAAATAAAGACCAGAGTTTGGTGGGGCATTTACATGACCAGAGTTAAAAGGAGGCATTTCTGCATGACCATATCCAATGCCAGCTGGAGGGGATGGAGCAATCCACGTCCCTGGTATGTGTTGAGGAAGATGCATGGGTTGGTGCTCTGAAGAAATTGGGGGTCGGTGACCAGATCCAAGCTGTGGGAATTCAGTGTTGTAATTCACTGCAGGTGCATACATAGGCTGAATGGGGTACGGACTTCCACTAAATCCAAAGCCAGGATCAAACCTCTGCAAGTATCTGGAAAGAAAAATGATATACTAATGTGAACTGATTAAAAAGATAATGTGCATCTTTTGAAGCTGTTCTAAAGGTCATTAACATACTACTATTTCCACAAGGACACTGCATTGTACTAGGATATCACCAGAAAAGGTAATAGTAACATGCATTCCACAAAAAAGATAAAATACAAGGAAATCATATCTTGATAGAAAGAGATCTGAAATGGTAAAAGCTAAAAAGGACTATAGGAAAGAGGTAAAAAGTATTGGAAACGGAAGATTAAATATACCTGTCATAGTTCCTGTCATAGTCAGGATCTTTCCGTTCAACTTCGCGGTCCCTAAAGATCGCCACCCGACTATTTGTCTTTGGTCTTCCAATTGGTTCTCTCTCTGTCCTACTCTTAGGTAACCTACTGCTAGATGTCGAAGACTCGGACAAGCTTCTGGCAATAACCCCATCGGATCCACCACCTCTCTCTTCTGCCTTGGTTAGTCCTAAGGAACCATGCTGGAAATTATCATGAATCCTGCCATCACTTCCCTGTTTTGCAGCATAACTCCGCATAGAGCTGTTCGAACTAAATATCCGAGCCCTAGCCCTATTGTATTCCTCCTTTCTTTCTTCAACACTTTTTGCACTGTTTGATTTTTCAGAATGTGCATTCGAATTGCTGTTATTTAGATGCCCTTTTTGTGGCCGCTGCTTGATTGCAACCTTAACCGCACCAGAGTCTTCATTAGGTAGATTTACAGGGATGTCAGCAAGACGAACCAAAGGAAGTCGAATATTAGAAGTCTTGCGAACAATGATTTTGGAGCCAGAACCATCTATAAGGTTATTATCCAACAAAACCATGGACTGCAGTGAGTAGTGCTGTGCAACACGGTGAGCAGCCAAGCGTAAATAAGAAGTGGGCAACTGTTGGAATTCCATCTGCTCCCTTGTAGGGTCCCGAATGAACTTCTAAGTATTTAAGCTCGGTTTTCCTAAATAAAGCCCTTCCTAAATGCATAGCCTCGCTAGTCAGCTACTATAACAGTATCTTTGTGTGTACATATGCTCAAAGATTAATCAGTAGTTCAGCACAAACTTTCTAGCTTGATTGAAAACCATCAAAATTCAAAATTTGTGTTAGAGGCGGTTAATTATTTTATGAACCAATAGTAAACATTGATCAAACCAATAGATTGATTTTTTACAAATCAAGTTTGAATTCCAGATAAGCTTCTTAATCTATTTTTATCAATTCCACGTTTCAGCTTGGTTTTCCAGTCATGACTACAGAGGTCAAATTGAGAATTTCATGATTGATAACATGCACAGCTCTTTAATTAGCAGTCGGACATAAAAACTCACCGGAGAGCCGCTCACGAGGATTTTGTATAGCTTCCCGCAAAAACTGATCTACTGTATTTATCAAATCCTCCGAAACACCCAAATCCGGTCCGGATTCTTCAACTCTCTCCTCCTGCTTGTTGGAGTTGATACTAGAAGACTCCTTTTTGGGGGAGTGCATGAGGCGGCGCATGCTCTCCTCCACGTCAGCAACCTCCCACGACTCCGGGCCGTCCTCCACAGAGGCCAACGATGCCGCTCCGGAACCTTCCATGGATTCTTCGAATAATCGTGTCTGATTAGTCTTCAGTGCTTGGTTATTGAACAGAAAATCATCAAATCCAGCTCGAATTCGAGGGATGATGAGCGTCCGATTCGAAAGAGCCGTGGAATTTCATCGATAAACCGCGCGCTGATTTTTGGGTTAAAAAGGTGAAGTTTTGATTAGGGTTTGTCGACGACAGAGTAGATAGAGGTTGTCACATGCAAGCCACGTGATGCCTTTCTTCGGGAATATATATATAGACTTTCACGATAACGATAAGAGTGTGTTATATTGCTAATTATTCTTTGAATTGCTAAACAATGATAATGATATGCATTAGATCTTCAAATCAAAGGCTATAATCATTCAACTCCGAATATCAATATATTATAAAAAAAAAATATTAATAAGGATATTAAAGTCGATTAACAACAAATTAGTTATAACACTATATTGATATTCGGAGACTAATTAACTTTAAATATATATAATTATCACAATTTAAATTATTTTTGCGCACAACGTATATCAAATTAAAGATAATTTTATAAGAAATCTAACGAGATCTAACTTGAATAGGTTTCGATGTCAATTTTTTGAAAAAAATTCTTCAATTTTTAGATTTTTATGAAGTAGTTTAATGTCAATGTAATTATCAATATACGTAAACATAATATGTATAAAATGTCAATTCGAAATTGTATTGATTTGCAAGTCATAGAAGAAGAACTGACAAAGTTACAATTATTAGAAGCTAGCTCTAGTGAATTTAATGTAACCAGGAATTATCTTGATTGGTTGACTGCATTGCCTTGGGGAGAATACAGGTGTGGGCAATTATCATCTTCTGTTACTATTGTTCAATTAATCAACTCATCCTCCGCCGACACAACTCGGAAATTCTGAGGAGAGAGGGAGCAGAAATCGTTTGATCAACAATGAAAATTTGGGGAAGACTGATAAATCGAGCAATTCTTCTCAGCAGTGGCAATGGCGGAATACTATCGAAACCCTTAAATCCTCGAAATGGGGCTTGTGGGGCCGGCGCATTCCGCCGGAACATCTTCTCGTCTGCCTCGTCTCCTTCGATTTATTTGTCGGATTTGAACGTGCTGAAGTCTTCATTACGCTCCTCCCAGCGGAATCAGTTCCAAGGTCTGTTCACCTGTTAAATACTTATCTTTATGTGTCTGAAGGCAGGATTTTGATAAATTGGTAGGCGGATTAGGTTAATTTCATGTTTATTAATTAGTGAAAATAAGGCTTCCGAAAATCCCTATTGTTTGAGGGTTTGAATAGATATTTGTGTTTGTTAGCGCTGATAACAGTTGGTTTTGGTAAATTTGTTGTTCCTTTAATTGAATTTGTGTGAATATTGAGATTGGTTTGTATGCACTATTTGTTGGCCTTCTACTGTTTGAGAGCACAAGTGGTTGGTTTTTCATATGAATACTACTTGATGTAGAAATAGATTTATGCAGGGTAATGTTTTAGCTAACAGTTCTAAACTTGGGATATGACAGAGCAGAGGAGGAGCATGTTTATCCAGACACAGTCAACTCCTAATCCTGCCTCGCTGATGTTCTATCCCGGGAAGCAAGTTATGGAGACAGGGAGTGCCGACTTTCCTAATGCACGCTCTGCTATGAGTTCGCCACTGGCAAAGAGTCTTTATGGAATTGATGGTAGGCATTATCTTCCTACTCTCGAAAAAAGGGTTTACGTACACAAGTTTCTGTTAGTTATGTGTTTATTAGAATTTATTAGTTGCAAACACATGATACACTGAAGATTTTGATATGTGCTGTGTCGTCCAATGACTAGGCTTGTAGTCGAATCTAGAGAATAGGACAAGCTAAAATTTATTTCTAACTTGGAGTTATACAAATCGCATATATAAGGCACAGTTTCTGCATTTTGCTTGTGCCTTGTAGTCAGATTCTGCCATATCATTTCAGTTTGGCTTATGATTATTCCGTTTTGGCATAGAAGGACAATGAATGAATTATTAAGAACATTCCTATAAGTGCATTAAGCGATTGACTCTCGTGTTGGATTTTCCATATGGGGACTACTCAAGGAGATTGCTCTTATTTGGTATAGTTATGTAAGTTCCATGAGCATTATGTAAATTGTTTCCAGTGGGAGATACAGCAAGCACCCTCTTAGTTATGGGATCAAAAACAGAAACCTTGCAGTTGATTTTGCATTGGAGAATTGTCTAGAAAAAGTTTAAGATGAGACTGAAATTGCAGTCACTAGAAATTAGGTGGTTTGAAGAACCTTATAATGAAAATATTTAATTCTGTGTTGGTTCATGGTTGTAAGAGCATGTGCATGATATATATTAAGCTTGGCTCTTCTAAATATCATGAGAATATCTTGTGTGTTGTCTGTGATATCATGTATCCGAGCTACCATCATGTCATTTTCTATATTAGAGTTTCGGGCATCTCATCTTCAGATATGGAGTATAATTTTTAGGTTAATGATTCATTGGAATCGATCATAAGTTCATAACTTATACTTGACTGTGCAGGAGTGACCAGGGTCTTCTTTGGATCAGATTTTGTGACCGTAACAAAGTCAGATGAAATCTCATGGGATTTGCTCAAACCTCAAGTCTTTGCAGCAATCATGGATTTCTATTCTTCTGGACAGCCGTTGATATTAGATTCAGCTGTTGCTGCCTCCATGGACACAGCCATCAAGGAAGATGATTCAGAAACTGTTGCCATGATCAAAGAGCTCTTAGAAACTCGAATCCGGCCAGCAGTGCAAGACGACGGTGGTGACATTGAGTATGTAGGGTTTGATCTGGACACCGGAGTAGTTAAGCTGCGAATGCAAGGAGCCTGCAGCGGATGCCCTAGCTCATCTGTCACTCTGAAATCTGGGATTGAGAACATGCTAATGCATTACGTCCCTGAGGTCAAAGGTGTGGAACAGGAATTTGATGAAGAAGAAGATGCAACGCTAACTGGAGCGCCACACGAGTAATTTACACTCTATCAGCACAGTCCCCACACATACACATAAAAGAGGAATAAAAACTCACTACTACTAGTTTGGCTATCTCTCCAGCATTTCTCATTCCGTTTGTTCTTTGTAGCTCTTCGGTAGCTAACTTGTTGCGATCATTTGGTCGTTTAGCTTTCTAGTAGCGCGTTAAAGCATCGATGCTGAGGAACAGTGAACTTGCTCGGTTCTGCTTAAATATTTTTGGTGCTTGATCTCATGATATGTTACACTGTATATTTTTTATCATCAGAAACCAACCTGCAAAATTAATCTTGAAAATAGTTGAAATTGTATATAGTCATCTGAATAAATTTTTGAGTGCAGGGAGGGGTAAAATTGGCATACTATATTGTGAAATTATATATTCAGTCTTTTTCTACTCAATTTAAGTTTGCCAAAAACCCACGTCACATGCGGCCATTAATTTTGCCTATACAACTTTAACCAATTACTACCTTTTGTTTCATAATTAATTATGCAAAAGATATTCTTAACTACCCCAACTCACATGGGCAAGTGTTTGGAATTTTTAATTGATTGGTCGAATTATTATAAAATAATTATTAGTATTGTATAAAATACTCTTTCTATTTACAACTAGAAGGTCAATTTTTTAACACTGCGATTAAAAATTTTAAAATAATGATGAGTTAAAAAGTTAATAAAATATAAATCTCAGTTTTTTAATAGGAGTGCTTTTATCTCTATTACAATTAATATTTTAAAATGTCTGGACATGGAAATTGAAATTGTATTAAAAAGTATGAGATGAATAAAGAAGAAAAGATAAAAGGGAGTAAAGTAAGTGATGAAATAAGTAAGAGTAATTATATATCTTATTTTTTATAAAAAAAGAAAAATGATTCAACTTAGTCGAGACATCCTACGATTAAACTTAGTTTGGACGGACGAAATATAAATAAATTGAGTTCTATATGCATACTCATCATTTGTTTTAAAAATGAAATATGAATTTTATTGGATGGATAATTTTAGAAACAAACAAGTGGCTAAAGTATTACTCCATTAATAAACAAGTGTTACATCTTATTTAGAAGAAAATTTGTAACAAAATAAACCGAGACTAATTAACAACATTTTTGTGGATGGATATTAATCTGAATTATTTATTTTCTCTAGAAATAATACTAATATTCAAATTTTAAAATTATTCAATGCCAAAACTATTCCTCAATTTTGAAGCCTCAATCCATCCACCACGTGGCACCAACCGTTCCCTTTCCCTCCACCTGCATTCACTACTCTAATTTCTTGTAAATTCACCAAATTCACGAAGATTCAATGCAGCAGCAGCAGCAACATGCGACGGCCGAGAGCATAAAGTTTTAGTCTTGATCCCAAATAAAATCTGGAAGAAATAATGAATATGAAATGGTGCGGGTCCAGATTCGATGAAGTTGAAAGCAACGGGAGCGTGCTATCCATTCGCTGGCCACACGCCCCATCCATGGCGCCACGCGAATTCACCGTGCCCCACCCTATCCCAACGCAGCCGCCTAGTACAACCAATTCAGCACGAGGTACACCTCCGCCACGAACGCCCGTCGATTTCTTTAATCCTAAGCGTTTTAAAATAAAAACCCGTTCTTGCACGGTCCAATCACATCTCCATCGCTGAAATTAGTTTTCCCAACTACCCTCGTGTTTTTTTCCATCCTTTAATAGAAATAGTATAAGTTACTAGAATTTAGATAGATATATAGAGAGAGGGAGTGGTATTGATTATTGATCATCAAGAACTCTATAGAGAGAGAGGGGAGTGAGGAAAGTTGGGATCTTGGTGAAGATGGCGCCATGGTTGGAGGGGCTGAGGCAGCTGAGGCCACTGGTGCACCTGTTGTTGCCACTGATGGTGCATTGGATTGCTGATGAGATGACTGTTTCTGTGCTGGTTGATCTCACAACTAACGCCCTTTGTCCAGGAGAGGAGAATTGTTCTGAGGCCATTTATATCAATGGCATCCAGCAAACTGTCAGTCTTTCTTCCTTAACACACACACACACACACACACACACCCCATTCTTTTGGTTGGAAGGTTAAAGTTGTGTGAATTTTGGACAATTTACACTGAATTTTGTATGAAGTGTTTTAGTTCTGATATACCTATCCATTTGACTCATCTGGGCATGCCTAGAGTTTGTTGATTTTCTTGTTATGTGTTCTTGGATTTTGGTAAATTTCTGTGGTGTTTTTAGAGGTTGATTGGATTTGAGATATCTTTGGGTTGCTTGTGCCATTTGATAAGTGAAGATATTTTCTGCTCCCACTTGAGTATATACTTTAGTAGTAAAGGTCCATATTAAATTATAAAACTATCCCACTTTTCAATGCCTGATGTTGATTGATTGTTTTTAATAAGCTCATCCATTGATTTTAATCTTATGCAGAAAGTGACATTTATATGGTTTTTACTTTTCTAGTTACAGAAAAAACCCTTTTTATGCATTGTTTAGTTTACTTATATATTACAGAATTTAGTGGCCATAATTGGTATCTCTTGTGGGTATTTCTTTTAAATTAACTACTGAAACTGATACACATATGTCACCGGATGTGTATAACCATTACAATCTGTTGTGATCGTTTTGACAAAAGCTAATTTTGATAGTGGTGATAGACCACTGAAGGTGCTCTTGTGGGCATCAGTATAGTTCAGAGAGGAGAATATGGCTGTCGTCAATGAAAGGGAATTCTGTCAGTGTCCAATTCGTCAAGCTATGGATCAATGGCATACATGCCATTTTCTTGCTGAGTTTTACTACGGATGCCATATTAGAATAAAAAAGCTAATTCGAATACAAGGTCTGCCTCTTAATGACAAAGATAATGCTGATAGGGGATTGGGGATATATTTCTTTGTATATTAGCCAGATAAGTGAAGAGATGCTACTAATCAGTTCAACTAGCAGTAGTGATATGGCCCGGCTTTCAAATATCATGTCACAATTAAGACCATTATTCTAGGTTCCATGCTCTTCTATGTATACTCGTTGTTTTCTGATTGGATTTCTCATTGACTTTCATTTGAGTGCTAGAGAGGAGATATTAGCCTTTTATTTATTAGATCTGCTGTCTCTATTTAGATATTATCCTGGTGCAGAAATATTGGATAGAAATTATAAGGTCAAGAACAACGACTGAAAAGGCATGCTGCAGTGGAGATTTTTATTGCTGGTTACCAATAGGGACCAAGGCCGGAGTAGTAGTGTGGTTAAGGCAATAAAAGTTCATTTTCTCTTTATTGATATTGTTACTACAAATCTTCACCTAGGGAACCTGAAAAAGAATTAAATAACCAATCATAGTTGAAAAACAAATGAACGGGAAGGAATATCTCTTATGTATAACCTGACCAGTAAATTCTAATTTTTTGGCTATTGTAGCAAGACTGAAGGAATAATTACCAATGCAATTAATACCGCTGCTTAGTATTTCTATAATACTTTTTGCATCACTGCACGCTGCATTGATATTATACTTCTCTAAATTCAGCTTGTGGTTTGTGCTTGTAGATTACCGGAATATTCAAGATGATAGTTATACCCCTCATGGGTCAGCTGTCTGATGAGTATGGACGTAAACCTTTCCTACTTCTCACAGTATCAACAAATATTGTCCCTTTTTGTATGTTGCCTCGAAGCCTTATTATATTCACTATTCTTTGTTGTTGCTTTAATGTACTCCATTTGTTAACCACACATATCATCAATTTGCAGCTTTACTTGCAATCAATCAAGCTAGAGGAACAGTCTATGCTTATTATGCTATTCGTACTATTGCTATGATAATAAGCAAGGGGACCATTTTCTGCATTGCAGTCGCATATGTTGTAAGTTCATTGCTGATACTATACAATACTATCTGCCAATACAAGAACTATGTTTACTCACTCTTTAACAATATCTCAGGCCGATATAATCGATGAGGGCAAGAGGGCTGCTGTTTTCAGTTGGATGACTGGCCTTTTCTCTGTATCACTTGTCATAGGAAACTTGCTAGCACGTTTTCTTCCGGAAGAATATATTTTCCAGGTAAACTTAAGATGTGACCTTTTCTCCATTTCATGTATCAGTCTTTTACCCACATAGTTATGTGACGTTACTTTCAATTTTAGGTGTCGATAGTTCTGTTGACCTTCGTCCCAGTTTACATGTGGCTGTTTCTGAACGAAACAGTGAAATCAACTCGAAAATCAGACCATGATATTTCTTGCTTAAACAAGGCAGTTAGTATTGTTACAAATCGATATTACTTGATGAAGAATGCTGCTTATATTGTTTTTAGCAGGTAAATATTAGATGTTTCACATTCATTTTGTTTATGAATACATATTTTCTGATCTAATTCTGTGCAAGCATAAATAGCACCAATTCCTATAATCTTATAGTACTTATAGCCTTTTGATTTCCTTAGCCCAACGCTTAAGCGCATTTCTTTCGTCTCCTTCTTCTATGAGCTGGGATCGTCTGGTATCAGCAGTGTCATAATGGTACGTCTCTGACAACTGTATCAGAAGTTAATGAAAACTTCTACACATCCACTTTTCATATTCAATTTTTCCTTTTCCATCACATCTGTCAAAAAATGGGAAAATGACATACAACCATTAATTATGCTTTATTATCCTGCAGTACTATATGAAAGCAGTTTTTGGTTTCGACAAAAATCAATTATCAGAAGTTTCGATCATTGTGGAAGTTGGCTCAATCTTTTCTCAGGTACTACTTGATCTTATGCTTATTTTCGTATTTAACCACTGTCATGAACCTCCATCCATATGAATTGTTGCTGTGACAAATGTCTTCTCATCCTAATTCTTGCTCCTTCAATTGCTTGTTTGAAGATATTGGTGCTTCCGCTACTTAATCCTTTGGTCGGCGAGAGAGTGATTCTTTGTGCAGCCTTGCTCGCGTATACTGCATATGTGAGTTACTATAATATGTAAAAGAAATCTGAAAACATCTACTTTTCTCCAAAAAAGAGGGTTTCACAAAAATTTGTTTACGCAGGGATTGCTTTATGGATTGGCCTGGGCACCATGGGTATGTAACTCGTATAGACACACGCAAGAACTATTCCGACTGAAAATTTAGATTTAATTTTTTTCCAGCAACCACATCGTTAAGTTTTTATCGTGTTTTTCTTGATTGCTAACCATGCCAACACAGGTGCCTTATGTGAGTACTTGTTTTGGAATCATCTATGTCCTTGTCAAACCCGCTGTAAGTTCTTTTCTTTCCTCGTCGTTGCCAAAAAAATAAATGTAGATTTTCTCCATCATGATATCGTCTAACTTGCTCAATGTTTTCAAAAATGGCAGACGTATGCAGTGATATCCAAGGGATCAACTTCAGCAGATCAAGTCAGTTCACTTCTGAAATTTAATGATGGATCTCTCGGCTGTGTTCTCACTTGCATCTCTCGTTTTCTTGAATCAGGGTAAAGCGCAAGGCTTCGTAGGTGGCGTGCAATCCATTGCAAGCTTTCTTTCACCACTTGCAATGAGTCCTCTAACCAGTGAGTCTGCCACTCGATTATATCATCCATCTTGCCTGTGACAAAAAGGAATGCCGTGGAGTGCATCTGATTATCTCTTTTTTCGATCTTTTCTTTTGTACAGCGTGGTTTCTATCAAGCGACGCACCTTTCAACTGTAGAGGTTTCAGCATCATAATCGCCACACTGAGCACGGTAAGCTAGCTTGATACATACATGTATGCACTGCTACGGTTTGGAGCGTGTTTGCCTTATTGTGGCTCGCTTGCTCAGGTGGTGGCGTTGTGCTTCGCGTGGACGCTTAACCTAGACGCGCCAAAGAAGAACGCGGAGGAGCAGCAAACGGAAGATGTGGAAACACCACTTCTGTCATAATCATCAACTACTGGTGGTCTTGAGTAGGGAAATCTACTCTTTGGTTGGATCTCTCTCTTTCCTCTAGAATGGAAATGATGGTATTCAAGTGAAAATTTTGAGGGAGAAGATGGTAAGTTGGCATGGTGTATAGGTTGATGGGAGAGAGAGAGAGTAGTTTGTATGAAGTAGTTCCACTAAAATAAGCTGTTCTTAGAGCCAAATTAAATGTTGTATCTTATGAAATTTGATTATATCTATGAAATTCGATTAATATCTTATTTTATTTTTGTTGTGTAAAATTTCTTTATTTATTTTCATCCATTAAGCTGATACTATACATAAAAATAGGTCCTTTTGATGGGTTAGAAGTTGTTCACAATTAGTTTAATTAAGATTAGTTCAGTTTTATTGAAACTATTTAACTACTGATAGTTTACAATATTTTGACAATAATAAATTAATTAAAAATCTAAAACCAAAATCAATTTTTAATATATTTATTAGAACTTACAATGGGGATATTTCTGAAGAATGAAAGAAAAAAGAATTTGGCTTTTAATATCAGTACAAATGAAAAAGGATTAAAATAATTTAATTTTGAGAAATCGACATTTAAAAAAAAAAAAAATTTGAGTGTAAACTGAAAAACTGCACAAAATTCTGCTATCCCTTCACCGATTGAAGGTGTGTTGTAGTGAGACATGGAAGCACAGCTCTCTTCTTTAGCGGCGTTTCCACCAATCTTTGCTAAACCTTCCACAATCCCACACTGCAACATCTCCTTCCCCGCCAGAACAACTTCTCGAGACCTCACCTCTCCAAATTCTACTTTTCCATTTTTTACTTCGACAATTATAAGAGCACAAATTGCTTCAACCACCTCTTCTTCAACGACCCATTCTGGAAAATTCAGCACTCGCCGCGATAATCAGCATTGGATGGTGGTGGTCGAAGCCCCGCCGCCTGAGCTCATCGCTAGGTCCCAAATTATCGATTACTATGTCAGCAAAGTTAGAAGCGTTTTGGAGAGGTGGGCTTTTGTTACATCTTCGCAAGATTTTGCCTTTTTCAATTTCTTGATGTTTTTTATTTCATGTTTGTGGCTCTTTTGTTGTTGGTGATTACTTGTTTGTAACTTTTCTTGGAAGTTAGAAGCGTTTTGGACAGGTGGGTTTTTATCATATCTTGGCAAGACTTGACCTTTTTTCAATTTCTTGAACAATGTTTTTGATGTTTATGTTTGTGGTTCTTTTGTTGTTGATGATTGGAACATCATGTTCTTATCTCTTTGTGTGTATGTGTGTGGTAGAAATTGGTTTAATCTTGGTGGTGTTGTTTTTCTCAGTGAGAAGGATGCTCAGAGGTGTATATATGATGCTTCCTGTGATACCCATTTTGGCTTTTGCTGTGACATTGATGAACAAAGAGCTAATGAGCTAGCAAGTACGTCTCCCCTTTTCGCGTTGTTGATGCGTTATCGTATTGTATATATATGTGGTTTTCTCAGTGAGAATGGAAGTTGTGGCAATAGTGATTTTTAAGTGATGAATTTTGACATCAGGTGTGCCTGGAGTGTTATCTGTTAAGCCAGACCCCGATGTTGATTCCACGCAGAAAGACTACAGCTATCCGAGTATTGAACTGAGTACTGATTCAACGCCTTTGCTTGGAAGCACATTGCTGTTTCCTGCTGGGACTACTAAGCAGTGGCTTGTTCGGATGGAGAGACCAGCAATCGGAGCCATCAGAAAGGCGCAAGTGGTTGATTATTACGTTCAAGTCTTGATGAGGGTTTTGAGGAAGTGAGTAGTCTTACTTGCTGCTTTATGTCTCTTATGAGATGTTTCATAATGTGATATTGTGTTTTTAATTCAGTGAGAGTGATGCTCAGATGTGTATTTACCACATTTCCTGGCAATCCAGTTTCGGTTTCTGCTGTGAACTAGATGATGAGTGCGCTCGAGAGTTAGCTGGTTTGTATACTGCATCTTTATACATACGATCGACATTTTTGATATGATAAATTTGGTGACAGATATAATCATCGGTGCAGATGTGCCTGGTGTTCTATCAATCCAGCCAGACAAAAACTTTGGTTCAGATGATAAAGATTATGCAGGTTTTTCATCATAAAACCGTTTGACCCATCCTATGGAATCTTCGTATTTTTCTTTTTCTCGTTTCGTTCTTGCTTTCCTCTTTGTCCACCAAAACTAGGCCGCAGAATTACTTGTAAAATATTAGTGAAGGAAAAAACCGTATGCATTCGCAGGTAAGAATACTGGAGCCTCTGAAAATTCTTCAGCTTCGACACTGGCAAACAATATTCGTACAAAGAAGCTCTTCGTGACTGGTATACTTCAACTCATATACCCGTAAATTTCTGTTTTGTAAATCTATACGTGTAATTTCAGCTGAAAATACTCGTGTTGTGTTCTGTCCTTAGGTCTGTCCTTCTACACGTCTGAGAAAACATTACGTGCAGCGTTTGAAGGTTTTGGTCAGCTCGTTCAAGGTAACGAATGGTCAAACATTTAGAGCGCGATTTATGAAATGAATGACCTTTATTTCTAAGCTTTCTTTTTTTCGCTGCCATCAGTTAGAATCATAATGGACAAGATCTCCAAGAGGTCGAAAGGCTATGCCTTTGTCGAATACACTACGGAAGAGGCTGCGAGCACTGCACTCAGAGAAATGAATGGAAAGGTAAGCCCATTTTTTATATCTTGCAAGAATCATTCTCAACTCAAACAAGATTGTTTGATGCTATTCGTGTTTCCTCGTCTCAGATCATCAACGGCTGGATGATAACAGTCGATGTTGCCAAGACCAACCCACCAAAGTTCAGCATGTCCCAAACAGGAGCCACTGCTGCATCTTGATGCATTACGTTATATCTTCCCAGCTCGCGAATTCAACCAATTCGTTCGTGTTTCTGCTCAAGCATGCACGCACACTGACCAGAAGGTACAACTGCCGTGATTGTATCATCATCCGTTGCCATTTGTTCATCCGACCAATCCATCAAGAGATGATGAAACACGAAGGCGACCACACAGCTCGTACGACAGAGCTTAGAGAACTGCTGAGGATGCAAATTTACATGAAAACTGTACAAAGGTTGTAAACCACTGTTTGGATTTGTGAAGCTATGTTCATGTAATAATATCTGTTTTTTTCTGTTATTAATATAATTATTATTACAAAATATAATGACTTATAATCAAACAGAGGCCTCAAGCATCTTAGCTAATTTTATTTTCACTTTTTAATCTTTTTTTAAAATTTAAATTCACTGGTCATTAATTAATTTTGGTGTCACTCTACCAACCAGCTCCATCCATGGTTAATTATTCTTTGGCAT